>NC_134278.1:4857109-5091627 GCF_949628215.1 Phalacrocorax aristotelis
GCCAGCTAAGCTCAGTGCTGACAGACATTAAGCACTGTCATCTGATCAGAAGAATAAAAGCCAGCAGACACAGATTCTCACCCCTCTAATTTTGTAGGGAATATCAGTATCTTCTTTCCTGGAAGAGGTTGTATTTTCTCAGAACAATCTCCATAAAATCCTGCCACACAAGATGGTGTCACTAGCAGTAATTTCTGAGAGACCTGCTCTTTGGGAATGGAAGTCCTACAGCAACAATCCACGCATTCTTGCTTGCCTGGATCCAGACTAAATCCCTATCCTGTATCATGCCATCAACCCAAGCCAACCCCCAACTGAGACATTAACAGAGGCTCTTAGGAATTAGGACAACTATTTTAATAATTAATTTTTGCAAGTTGTGAATGCAATCTGAATAGTAAGATGGGATAGGATTCACCTCTTCCAGCTTTAAACACCCACAATTCAGATGCCTTGTCTAAACTAGCCTTCTTAACTTCTTGCATAGTTGATTTAGAGATGTAGGCACTCTAAAGAGATTCTTCTCATGCAAAGGTGGGATGACTCAGACCATGCAGTGACTTATCTCTCTCTACTAACTGGAGACAGACAAGCATAGATGAGGCACTTTTAGACAGATAAAATGTGGGGCGTGAATCTTTCCATTCACCTTTGTGGGCCAATTTTTTTTTTAATGACATTAGTATGAATCCTGAAAAATCCTCTCCCAGCCACATTTTTTACAGACAGAATTATTATGGTCTGATTGCGGAATCAAAATGATAGCACTTTCTGGAACATAAGGGCTATACAAGTTTTATCGAAGAGTAAAATAATTTTGCCACCTAAGGGATGATTGGAAGCTGGAAGGAGATTTTTATTTTTATTTTTATTTTCTTTTTTTTTTTTTTTAATTTAGAGAATGGTTTTAGAAGTCTTTTTCTTTGTATTTTGTGATTCTTCTCTCAGATGGCAACTTGGCCTGTCAGTTTTGTGTCACTGCTTGTTTATGCCATAAATGTCATTTGGAATGACAACACTAGGAAAAGGTCAGGGCTATTACTGAACAAGCTTACCCCCTGGAGCCTAATACAGTCAAGACACTGTGATTCAACTGCTGGGAGTGGCTGGAGAGATGGCAGGAGGGAGAAATATTTAGGTATTTTTCAGTGCTGGTCCATGGAAATCATACCTTGGGGCTCAAAAAGGGACAAAGCCAAGAGCAGCCTTATGCGTTTGATTCAGGTAATGTATTCAGAAGAATTAACAGCAAGCTCCAGGATTTGAGGAGGCAAGCAGAGCTGTCTGTTTCTTTTTATTAGTGCATGGATGCTAAATACTGCTCAAAGAATGAAGTTTGATCAATAAATCATACCCTGGTTGTTGTTCTTCATTGGCTTCTTTGCCTGGACTGTTAGAAAAGGACCATGTGTTTGCCTTTTCTTCTTTCCCCCCAGAGTAAAAAATTGTCCAGTAGGTAGAAACATGAAGGAAAGAGGAAAGGAGCTTGAGCTAAATACTATTTGCTGTCATCTGTGGCTTAGGTAAATAACCTTGCATATAGGTGACTCCTGCTAAGGTAGTTAACCATCTAAATAACAACCAAAAAACCCAACCCATAACTATAACAGTCACACCAGTTGAGCATGAGGCACTTAAGGAGGAGGAATAGAGATGGGGGTAATCCTTCCTTAGACATCTTCAGATCAAAAATATTTGACTTGCCTATGGCAAGGCCAAGTAAGAAACGAATTTTTTTTGATGCACCATCAGATAGATAAGGCTTTTTTTATTTTCAGTCAGCTGTTGTCAGAACTGTAAGACTTCCATATTGGATACCATCTTAAAAGAGTCCCTAAGAACATCATTAAGCTTAGTCCAAAGAAATTATTCACGTATTCAAGTTGAAGAATAAGTGTGTCTACCATCCTTATTTCAAGCTATAGGAAAACATAAAAATTCTTCTTTTTAGGAATGAACCTTGGAAAAGCCATGGAAATAAAGACATTGAATACTTGCTGAAAGTTGTCCCAAATCACGCTTACTAGCTTTCTTTGAAATAATGGAAACAGAGAAACTAAAAATTAAGCAAACAAACAATCCTCACAGCAAGGAATGATGAAAATGCGAAGTTGTAAATACCTGACAAGTAACTTCTGGCTGATTAGTCACTGGAATTCTCTTTGCTCCCTATAGTAGAGGAAAGTTATCAAGAAAAAATGTAAAGACAGGTTTGTCTGCTCAAAAGCTTATTTTTAAACTAAATCTTTGGAACTGTTAGACCTTATCTTTCTCTTGAAGCATTGCTTGGTAAAATAAATCGTATTTTATATAAAAAATATAATTTTGGCAGTTAACAAAATCCAGGTGTAATAAAAAATGTCCCTTTCAGACTTTCAGACCTTTTTGAGTTCTTCCTCCCTCCTTTCTACTATTATTTTTTCAGAGTAGAAAAAATCCCTCACTGTTTGACTTTAAACTCAGTTTTCCTTTATCAGATGAAATCTTGAAAAGTGCAAACTGGGTTATTGCAGCTATACTTGTATTTATTTATTTTATTTCTATTTTACAAGCATTTATCTAGCAATCTTGGCAGTTAATGTTCCATGAGAACAGTGCCAGAAATTCAGACTGATCCAGATCTACAAAACAAAATCCAAACTCACCATTAGCAATACAAGATGCATAAATACTGATAATCTTACTGTATGATAAATAGGGGGGGTTGGGAAGAAAAAGAAAAAAAGACCCGTGAGGGACTATTTAATAATTATTATTTATTATTCCATAGTGAAAAACAGAAACATTAACGAGGGAGGTCTGATTGGTCCCATCTGTGGCACAAAGTTCCCGATTCATTTTGAATGGGACTTCCCGTTTCCTCCCTCAGCAAGGATTCCTTCTTTTTCAATAAAGACGTGTACATTCTTTAGGAGGGAGAGTCCTTCTGGACATTTATTTGCAACCATTCACCCAACTTTGATAGCCCTGCAGCCTTTAATGAGAAAGAAATACCAAGTCACAGCCAGGGACTAAAGTCAGACCTTGCAGCTAGGTTGCCTGTGCTGTACCAGCCCAGCTACGAGGCACGCCACACCACGCCGTAAGTGCTCTTGCTGTACTTGAACCCCCTGGGTTTGCTCCCCAGCAGTCTGGCTGGATTAAGAATGGAGTCAAATGCTGCTGTTGGTCTTATCAGAACAGATCTGAGTCCAAAATGATGAAAACATAAGGAATCAGGATCACGGTATTTTCCCTCAGTGTTCTTGTCATAAACAATTGCTACAACAGAAAGAACATCAAGGGGCTGTGCTCTTACTGTGAGATATTCAGATTCCCCCCTTCAGTTTGGGTTGCTTTTGGGAGCTGATGACTGCCTAAACTCTTCAAATGCAAAGCCAGGGTGGATTTGTGTAGTGAGGGCAGCTTGGCAGAAGGGCTGAGAAACAGCCCTTTCTCGCACAAATCTTCAGCAGACCACTGCCGAGAAGAATAGAAGGGAATTCTTGCACATGAAGAGCAAAAGCATCTGTCCCTTCAATGTGGCAAGATGCAAAACCCCAGAAAACGTGTCTGTTTTGATAAAAAGCATGGAACAATAGTTACACGTTCCTTCAGGATGCTGGGGGCTGTGGGAATCAACAACTGAGCTGTCCCATCTCAGCCAGCATTGCGGGATTTAATACATTTGCTCGCCTTCCCCTCCCTACTGGTGTGCCCATAATTTCCATCTCTATGAAGCCAGGCATCAATAACAATGAAATTCATCGGGGTATATTTTGGAATGCTAAGTGATGAATTCTGCATCCAGGAAAGCAGCTCTCTGTTAGAGTAAGTGGGAACTGGAAAAGTAGGACATCAACCTAACTGTAGGCGTTGTCCTAAGGTGCTGGAGAGCTAATACTTTTACAAGAGGCTTGTACTCTGTGTGATCTGGCAAAACAGAAATAGTAGGCAGGAAAGAGGAGACTTAAGCGGTTCGCACAACCCTCCCAGTGCCTCAGTTTCTCCATTGAACAGAAATCTGCATGTTTTACTCCAGAAGTGCCCCACGTTTCTTCAGGATGTGCTTTTAACAGTCTCTGCATGTAAAAACAACCTTTGAAACTAAGCTTAGGGCCAATTATCTACAAAGACTAAGGCATTGCAGTTGCTGTATGTAAACTATTGCTTTTCTTTCTTGCAAAACTGAAGAGCAGAACAGCAAAGTATCTTAGGTATGGTGGTTGGCCAACAATAAACAAAAAGACTGTAATCTCTGAAAACTAATACAGCATACAGGGGCTGCATAGCAAGATGAATGAAAAGCTGTGCGGTGTGTGGAGTGTTCGGAGGGATTTTTTTTGTTGTTGTTGTTTCAAAAGGAGATTTTTTACCCCAGGCCAGAAGCCTTTGTGTCAGGGAGACTGTCTCATTTCTCTGCTCAAAGGCTGTCAGAGATGACTGAGATTTGAAAATGCTTTCTGATGTTGACGAGGTCAAGGGAGACAGAGCTGCCTACCATCAGTCGCTGCGTCAGTGGTGGGATGGGAGGACACGTGAGAGAGAGAATGGAAAAAAGTAGTGAAATTATTATCTCTGGAGAACCAGATAAAACAAAATAAATAGTATAAAATAAAATACGGGAGAAAGAGGAGGCACAGGTCAAACAGTCACACCAAAGTTTATGGCATTAGTATTCAGCTGGAATAAGGGAAGATATCTTGGTTCCCAACTGGGGATGTTCTGAAGAGAGGGAAACTGACTGGAGGCAAAAGATATATTAATATTACTACACTTAATCAATACATAAAATCCTCCAATGTGTTTTTTGTACCAGCCTGCTCTGCAAAGTTAACACCTGCAGTGTTTTCTGATTTCATCTAATTGTGCTTGCAATAGTTCAAATCAGGACTGCCCAAAGCAGCCAGGAATGGAATCAGGCCATGGGAGTGGGCAGATGAGCTGCCCCTATCTTGCTCAAACAAAAGCGGGCCTTTCACCCTTAAAGATAGACTCTCTCTGTCCCACCTCACAAAGAAGCGCAGGAGGCCCCTTGGATCAACCTGGCACATTATATTTAACTGCTGATTTCCAAAGTTCACAGGAAAGCCGTACATGTGGGATATAGTTCTCCATGGTCCATGCTTCTACACAAGGACACCCAGATGGGCTGATCTCAAATAACCTTACATCTCCAATCTGTCAGAAGATTCAGAGGCAAGCGCTTCCATAGGGCAACACATATGGCCAGCTTTAGAGCACTTGCGTTGGTTTCCAGCACACCAGTAATAGTGGTAGCTGGTTTTATTATGGATTTCATAAAGACATGAGACACAGACAAAAAGGGACACCACTATTTATAACTGGAGATTTATATTGGCTATATCATTCTTAATTTTTAGAGCTCTGATTTTAGTTGAATGTACTGACTTTCTGAAATCACAGGTCAGGTTTGAAAGTGTCTAAGGAAGCTTTTAAGACACCGTGGACATCCATTTCGGACAACTTTGCCCAAGACATCCTTTCTTTTTTTAGTATTATTCAGAAATAAGTACGTTTGAGTTTCACCATTCCCTTTCTGGGTGTTGATGGTGCCTCGCTGCACTGGTGGTGGCGCTTGAACTTGGCAATGTCACAAGTTGCAGAAATTTAGCACAGAAAGTGAAACACAGCAGCAAAGCACAGCAAGTTTTGTGACAAATAACCTTCTGCAGCCTATTGCTTCGGTGTTTACTGGAACTGAGGCAGGCAGAGGATTTCATATGTGCAGCAAAGTAACTAACACAGTTAAAATAATTTGTCTCCATTTCTCCATTATGTTCCCCTTATAAGCAGGCAAAGGTGGCCTTGCTGATCCACGTGTGCTGGGCAGGAAGCACAGCTTCTGCTTCATGGCCTCTTGTACTTGGCCCAAAATCTCAACTGTATGAATCATTTATGACTGTGGTGCCACAAACCTCCTCCTGCTCCGTGATTCCTCAGCTTCCTCAGATTCCTCAGTGGACCGCAGGAGCTGCTGCCTGCTGTAGAACATGCTCCTAGAGTCAGAGGGAGACTGTAATGATGTGCTGGGATAAGGGAATGCCACCCCAGAAAGCTACATGCTTCAAAGGATCCCACAAGGTGATAAAAGCCCTGGTGTACAACCCCTTCCTTGTCAGATGATCCAACATATAAGAAGTGGCCTGCACGTGCGCGACAGGTAACCTTGTACAGGTCTTATATATGGGAAGAAAGACATGGGAGAAGGCATGTAAAATGAGTCCATATGTACCTGTTAACCCTGCCTAGTCAGCTATTACTGAGCACCGAGGAGGACAACAGGGCATCCAGCAACAACATATTGCTGCACCACATCTCAGTAGCCATGCATGTCGGATGAGAGGGCGGAGCAGGTAGCAGGGACCTGATAGCACATATCTACACTCACAGCTCCACTTTGCAAATCACACCCCACCAGAGCCCATTTAAGACATTTCTACTCCCAGATCCCACTGACAGAGACTCATTGCAGTGTCTCCTTTCCCTAAAGATTATCATCCCTTTAATTGCGTTGATTCAGCTATTTGGAGGGTTAATATCTAACCCTGGATCAGTGAAATAATCTGGTTTTAAACAATGCTTTCCTCCAAAGATGTTTACAATATTTTTTGTTGTTTTTGTGCTTGTTTTTAAGTTGCCTGTTTCACAGGTCTGGTTTGATGGTAAGCCAAATACAGTCTTAAACCAATACAGCTGAGTGGGAGCCAATCTTCAGAGGTCATAGCAATTTTGCTTTAGGTAAGGAAGGAGGTTCCCTCTCAAACTCTGCTTGTGCAGGTAATGTGGAGCCACAATTATTTCTGTGTTAATAAATGTGGAGAACAACTAGTTCTGTGTTAATAAATTAAATAGTGCCAGGCCCATGTAACACTAAAGCCAGGTGGCATGGGAAGGTCTATGTCCTTACTGTTAAACTGTCCGGACCTCCAAAACTGAGCGGCTGCACCCAAACTACCTACTGGGAATGGTTTCTGGACAGTGCCAAGTCCCAGGCTGTGGTAGGATATCATTCCGGGCAATGCTAGCAGGGCTACACCAGGACAATTACAATGTTTAGTCTCTACACCTGTGGCCTGTAAATATTTAATTTGCTGTTATAGACATACTCACAGAGTATAAATTTTAATTCTCTCAAAGCCCATATTTATGGCCTGACTAAGGGTGCAGTTTATTGGACATTTTCTTAGGCATTTTTTGCTTTTCACAGCAATCCAGTCTGAGGTTCTGACCCTGGCTACTTGTTCCCATCTTCCTCATCCTGCCATCTACCATCCCACCTACCAGCAGTTCTGCCATTAAAATTATTTGTATGTTGTGTTGTAAACCCTATTAGTGAAATGACAGCAAGGGAAATAAAGACAGCAGGACATGGCATTAATCACTTGCTTGTGTTAATTTATTTATTTCAAAGTGAAGGCATCGTGCATTAAAGCTCAAGGTGGCTTCCTGATCATTATTTTATCCTAACAGTAGGGAACGCTAAATAATCTAGTGTGTGACCTAAACTGAGGCAAATGTGGAAAGGGATATTGCATCTACGTTGTCACCAAGGAAACAAGAAGCAATGACAGTTTTCACCAGCTGAGCACTCACCTCTATGCCCGTAGTTCACCTGGAGGTAGCAACCTGGCACTTTCATTAGGGATGGGTAAAGTAGAAGGTATAAAAATAGCAACAGAGAGGAAACTATAAGAAAAACAGGGAGAGAAATAAGAAATTATTTATTCTTTCCTATCTACTCGCATAGTTGCAAAAGGGTAGGCGATCATAAATCAGGGTGATTGTGTCTTGCAGAAGTGCAATTCAATCATTCCAAGAAACCCAGACCTGCAAAGGCAGTTGGGTACTACCCAGTTAGGCACCACCTGGGGTAAAGCTCATGGGAATTCCTAAGAGAGAAGCTAAAAACACCCTTGGAGATTTAGGCTAAAAATCCTATCTATTTTGTAAGAAAAGTAAACAAAGAGGAATTACTTTTAAAATAGGGGACTAACATGAGGTTCCTAAGTCTATAATCAGCTTAAAGGTGTAAATTCAAACAAAACTCAGTTCACACTCTTTTCTTTAATTAGACTTACAAATAGAGATAAATATGATTACTTCTTTGCCTTTACAATTTCCATTTGTTTCAAACTCCTTTAATTGCTACTTCAGTGGTTATGAGATAAAGATGTGCTTCTTACCTTAAAACCTCATCAAAATGAGCTTAAAGCATAACCCTCCTCCCTTCCTGGGAGGAATTTCTTCTTAGGTGTTTTCTGCATCCACAAGCTCTGGGACTTATCTGTGCTTATGAGGAAAGCAATTTTCTCCTAACAAGATTTTACTCTGGAGTAAAATATATATTATTTGGGATAGTTTTAGTTTATATAACCACAATAAGCTTCCACCTAATTCTTTCATTTTATTTGTATTTTTTAGGTGATCTAGAAGTACTTACCCTAGTCGTTTAAAAATCAAGCAAATAAACACATAAATGCTTTTTCACATAGCTCTCTATTAAAAAAAAAAAAAAAGCAAAGAAAAAAAGAGTGTCAGAGAAAGCGAGTATCCAACAACAACAACTTGGAGTAGATTTACAGTTCTTCAGCCTTTGCTCTAGCCCTGGAGCCTGATGGGACGCTGGTGTCCTTGGAGGAATGGTAGAAGGAATTGCTAGGGGCCAATTGCTGATTTTATCATTCAAACACAAAATTTGTTACACCACTTTATCGGTCACAGGGAAAGCAATTATAGTGTGGTTCAATTTTCCACTCAATGGCTGTACTGGGGATCAAAGTCAGTTTTTTATGACGGAGAAAAAATGTTTTGCTATTTTGTTTGTTATTTAAAAATAATAATAATAAAAAGCTTGCACTTCCAGTACAATACCGTGTTGCCTGCGTGCCTTTTTTCTTTCTTGAGATAGAGCTGATTATTTTTCCCTTGTTAAATAATCAGGGTATTTTGTTGGTGGTTTGGTGAGATTTTTTTTCCTTTCTCTCCTCATCATTGACTAAAGTCATTGCAATGTAGAAAATAAATTGTCACGCTTAAAAGCGGTACAGCATTAGGACCCTAATCACAAACAGTGGAGGTAAAATACTCTGTATGCCACATTTCTTAATACGAGCTGTTTTCCTTTGGTATTCTTTCAAACAAGAAAGATATTCAGTGTGCACTTGTGTTTTTATGTCTTTAGCCATCCCGAATATAATAGTCACTGTGACACAAAATACTTTAGTATCATGTTAAAACACAATCCATTTGCAAAAACAAACAGACGTATTTGGTGATCATACAAAAAAAAATTGGATTGGAGTCCACTGAAACAAATAAATCATCCACAGACCTCTCTTTTAACATTTAAAAAAAAATATTCTCTGTAAAGAGAAAAAAAATAATCAGAAAGGACAACAGAGGAAGGAAAGCACTGTTCCTCAACTGGAGGTGTAGTAATCACACTTACACAGAGCTTTTATCTGCAAAGCTCTTCACAAATGTTAACTAATATATCCGTCAGACACTCCTGTACAGCAAGGATTTGAACAGCAAGAGCAAAATGTTGCCACATCAAAGAAAATCACATCAATTATTTAGACAAATATTTTAATCACACATTCTCAGAAAGCAAAATAGAATTTCCTAAAGATTTTTTCTTCTTCATTTGCTTTTTATTCTTTTTGAACTCGTTTAACATAATCTTGCTCCTTAGAGTGGCTGCATAAAATACCACCTCACACCAATGTGTGGTTTCAAGTTCCTCAGCTCAATTTTTTGTTGTAGCTATAAAATTACCTCTTTCTTTCTATCAAAATCAGATTTGCCCTTGCTATAAGGAGTCGCTATTCAGCAGGAATCTGTGTGCCTTTTTCTATCAGGTGTTCACTTTGCATGTGACATTGCAGCCAGTGAAACTTCTCATATTATTAAAGTTAAGCATACGATTAATGCCTTATTCTACTAAGCTTCAACAAAGAAAGCAATACTCAGAAAAATATTTCATTAAAATTTGCCCATTTTATTTTTAGAATTATTTAAAAAAAAATTTTAAAACTTTGGATTTTAGTTGTTGGGTTGTTTTTTAACCTTGTGATGCTTCCGTCAGTGCTGAGGTTCATGGGAGATGAAACATTTGGTGAACGTGTTCCAGGAGGCAGGTTTCTGAGTACCATAGCACCCACTACAACTTCTGCTAACAGGATGTGAGCCCTTCAGCAACCCAGAGGAAGGTCTCATATCTCACCACTCAGCCCCAAGGTTGACAACAAAAATCATGCAACCTGTACTGCAGACAGCACAGATGCAGGTGGCTTCCTCTCCTCTTCAGTCAAGGGCACTTCAATGGCTTGTGAAGACACAGGATTCACCAAACTGGATCTTTCCATGAAGGTGCTGGAAAAAGTTCGCAGCCAAGCATCTGCCAGGTTGTATCTGAGCTTCTCTGCTACGGCTTTTGGATCTTCTGATCAGTCAGTGACAGTTCAGACAATAGATGCTTAACAGAGATGGGGGGAAAATCTAGAATTATAATCCTCCCACTCCCCAAATTTTTGGAAATCATTGAAAACTTCCACTTGCCTTTTAGAGTAATTTTTATATTATCCTTCAAACCTCTGTATATATTTATTCATCACATCCCTATAGTTTTGATCAACATAAATGATAGAACCACAGACATTTTTAAGGACTTTGCACAGCTGGGGAGGGTAAAGAAAATATGTTCCTTTTTAAGGAATAATATTAGTCTGAAAGATTTTGACCAGCTCTACCACGCCGGTACTATGGAGAGGATCCTCTTGAAAAATTCCCAGTCTCTCCTGACAGAGAAGCAACGTAGAGCGTGACATGTAGCAACTACTCGCATTGCTTGTTCACACACACACATGCTTGTGTCCATGTGCACAAACCCACATGCTCTACATTCCAGCCACTCCAGAGCAGGGACTGCAATAATATTGTTTTTAGAGCAGCCCATGGGTTCCTTCTAAATTTTACACTAGGAAAGGTCATAACAACAGTTCCCACTTTTGCTCTGTTGCGTTAGATATAAGAAAGCAAAAGAAAATTTTGAAAATAAAAGGAGAAAAGAAGAGAAAGAGAAGAGAAAAGAGAAGGAAAAAAGAAAGAAAAAAGAAAAAGAAAACAAAAAAGAAAACTAAAAGAAAAAGAAAAAGAAAAAGAAAAAGCAGAAAAAGAAGAAGAAGCAGAAAAAGAAAAAGAAAAAGAAAAAGCAGAAAAAGAAAAAGAAAAAGAAAAAGAAAAAGAAAAAGAAAAAGAAAAAGAAAAAGAAAAAGAAAAAGAAAAAGAAAAAGAAAAAGAAAAAGAAAAAGAAAAAGAAAAAGAAAAAGAAAAAGAAAAAGAAAAAGAAAATCTCTGGGGGTTAAGTCTGACCTACAAGCAATACAGCTCAGTTTGAAAAACCTTCTGCTTCAAAATATTAGCTCTGAATTAATGCTCAACCATTCCAGCACCTGTAACAGCAAAAAAACCTCATTCTCAGGCATTGTTTGAGGAACCCAATTTTGTTTAATATATTTGCCTGCTTACAGTAAAATAAAAATAAAAAATCATTACTTTGTCCTCCCCAGCTATAAAAGCAACCAGAGAGCTGCACTCTGACAAATTCAAATTAGCAGAAGGTTTCTCCCACTTGGGAGGCTGCAGCCTGGCCTGTAGTCAGAGATAAATTTTTCAGTAAACCTGCACCTAGAGTGATTAAGGGAAGCCTCCCAATTTACTGTGTCGCAGCTGAGCTGATAACATAGCAGAGTTGCCTTTCTGTTGATGCCCAGAGATGTCGTGCAGGGGAGCAGGAGCAACGGGGTAGGGGAGGAAATGGGGGAGGTTAGTGGTGTGAGGTCTCCAGCTGGGGAGAGTGAAACCAGGCTCACCCACCTCACTGCACGTAAAGGGACCAATGCTGGCCGGACGGATGCTACTGGGTCTTTTTGTCTATGTCCCATAAATAATAAGTTTTGGAAGGTTCTCAGTAAACTTAATGAATTTAAATGTGCTTCAACAGCTAGAAGCAAGAGGCAAATATATCTTTAACTCAACAATAACCATCAAGTGCCAGGAATTCACCACACTCTCTTTTCAATCCTTTGCCTTCTTTCTCCTCTTTTTTTTTTTTTTTTTTTGGCTAACATTTCCCCATTTGAGATTTGTTTTGAAGGAAATGCTGATCTCACAAAGATCCGAGTCATTTCAGGCACTTTCGCATTTTTTAAAAGATTAATTAATATGGAAACAACTTGCTGTGGAACACGATGATGCAGGCTGAGTTTTTAAGGAAAGGGTCAATTGCTTTAACTCCTGATAGAAATGTTGAGGGAAAAAATGTACCTATAAATGTGCTAGTTTAAGCAGGAGCTTTGGGATGTAGGGCACTGCTGGGAGGTGAGACTTCCTCCTCTGGAGTGTGAGGTTTTCTCAGTTACCCTCTTTAGGGATCCAAGAGATCTGTGCAGCAAACAAACCCATCTCTCATGCAAGATCGTATAAGGAGACAAAGGATCGTAGAACAGCTGGGGCATATGGGATCATGGAAGAGACATGTGGGCACAGGTATTACAGTGGAACACATGAGATTGCAGTTAAAGGTTGAATCCCTGCTCCATAAAGGAGAGTGGATGCCATGCCTGGTGGTGCCACAGGGGTGGTTTGGATGTCCATAACTGTTTTCCAGACTTTATCCTTTCTTCGTTTATTTAATTTGTGAATGACTCTGCCAGCCTCTGAGGATCAAATTGGTGAAGTCCAGAGATAAAAGCAATGTTCTCCATAGTGTGAGCTAAAAGAAGCAGCTTTCTGAGCTGGCAGGAATAACAAGCTGTCTGAAGCACCACAGAGAGTGGTCTATCTGAGACGAGTACATCTTTTCTCATTGTCAGCTGGAGAAGTCAGCTTGTAATGGTCATGGTTTAAATTAGCCTGGGTACTGTAGTGGAGAAGGAGCTTGACTTAACAGGTTGTTGCAGAGAGGTAGCTCAGCAAAATAGTTCTTACAGCCTCAGCTGGGAGGTGTGACTGAATGGCTGTTCATTTGGGGCTAGCAGTAAGTTTGCATTCCACACCAAATTCTTTGGGAAGTGAACAAAAATAACCAATATGGAATTCTTCCTCTGAATGTCATAAGTGGAGAACTACTATTGTTTTCAAATCTTTACACAAGCAAGAGTGAGAATTGTCATACGATGCATGATTTCATAGTCCGTTGATTAGACAATAATTTGGAAAATCTGGGTTCAAATATCTGTAGCTGAAAGGGAATAAATACCTTGTCAATACTTTCTTGAGTTCTCCTCAAAACTACAATTGGACAAGAAAATGTTCATTCTTGTACTTTATTGCTAGTAAGTCAGTCTTAGTCTGTGTACTAGTGGGAATGCTTTTGCATTCTTTTTTCAACAAAGGCCCAAAATAAAGTTTTGGGGGTAGTTTCTTGTTTTATATGAGCCTTATGATAGAAATACAGAATACCGTATTTTAGTGAAAAGAAACACTAATATTTGATGGCATTTCTTTGGCAACTTGTCATGTCTCAATCTAAATTAAAACCACATCTGACACACCAAAAATCTTGTCTTGATCTGTCTTGCTTGGATAGTGCCAGTCCATGATATGACCTGAAATCCATTCCTTGAGGTCATTTAGGCAGATTCATTGAAGCAATATATACTGGCTTCATGTATTGGCTGCTGGTCAATGAAAACACTGTCTAATGTGACACTGGAGACCCTACCTCTGCCTGAAAGTAGTAAATGGATTTGATTTGGGGAAGGGAGGGATGGAAGCAAAAAGTCTTTCAAAGGGAGAGCTCAGTAATACGGCCCTACCTCACATGAATAGTCCCTCTGGATCTCCTCCTTTTCTCACATGGATGAGCACAGACGAGGACAGCTCAAAGTTAGAGAGCACCTGGCTTGGAAGAAATGAATCTTGGTTTTTCTCCCTGGATTTACTAATGTGTCACCTCAGGAAAAGGCCTTACAACTGTCACGCACAATTTTTTCCAGGTGGCAAATGTGGGAGATTCCTATTTCAGTGGATGCACTCCAGTAGCTTCACAGAGGAAGACTGTGAACACTTGCAAATTTGTTCAGATGGCTTTTAGATAAAAACTACAGGATAGTGCATATCTTCAGACTCCTAGGGAAAACACCAAGCAAAAGGAAAGTCCCTAGACCTTTACAGCCAATCTTCTGTCTTGTCCTGAGACCTGTGAGGCCTAGTATAAGTTGACTAAAACCAGTTTAGATAAATCCTTGGATAACTACTGGTGCTTAGGGAAACAAGAATTAGGTATATAGCAGTAAATTAAACACGCCTAGACTAATTCTCCATCGCTGAGGCCAGCTGGCACAGAATGGCCCACATCCATACTCTTGAACTCCTTTAGTTTCTCTAGCAAAAAGGCTGCACCTGAAGTGCCTACTGGCACGGGTTCTTGTCTTTTCCTAATCTGCAAATGCTTTGGGTGAGGGCTAGGGGCCCAGGGCCAAATAACCTCCCATTCACACAGTTTATAGATCATCAAGTTTCAGTGCTTGGGTATACTTCCTGGAGCTGTTTAATTTACTGAGATAGATCACAAGCATCCCCTCCTCCAAGCATTTTGCCAAGAAGAGTACAAGTAAGCAGTCATGGGAAAGAAAGGGAGACTCTGATCCTTCAAATAAAGCCTGCGTCTCTGTGATCTTACATTGTCACTCTTTGCCTTTCCCCTGAATCCTTGCCTTGGCTCTACCCTACCCATCTCACCAAGGCTGCTGAAGGGCCACTTCCATACTTGACCCCACTGGGGTAAGAGTGAAGAATTTACAGGTCCTCGTGCCATGAAGGTTAATTAGGTTGTCTACTCCACTTTCATTGTATTTACACCCTTGAAAGGCATTAACATTTCACTCTGTTTTCAGTTTAGTGACAAGTGTCTTGATTAAAGCTTCATCAGAAAGTTTTCTACACCTGATCTGAAGACACTGAATGTTTGGAAACTCCATCCCTTGCCCTGGCAATGTGTTCCAGTTCCACATTGCCCTCACAGTTTAAAATGTGTGTCTAATTCTTCATTCGAATTTCTCTGCTTCCAGCTTTCAGCCGTTGGATTTTGTTATGCCTTTACCTGCCTGATTAAATTGCCTGTTAGTTCAGGGTAGTTTCTCCTTGAAAAAGTAGTACTGCTATGTCTTCATTTTCTTTTTGATAAGTCTGGGCTTTTCAAGTCTCTGATGATGTTTTCTCCCATCTATCTGGAAGCAATTTTCCAATGTATTTTTCTACTATTAAGGACATGAGAACACCCGTATTATAGACACTTTTTCCTCTTCTTTACTATATCCCTATGGTGATATGGACTATCCAGTAGGCATACTAGCCTTTCCAGTCCTGGAACTCCCTCAAAAACATGGTATTGCCTCCTGGTATTCCCTTATATTGAGATTCCAGTCCACTATATTCTAGACTCATAAACTAAGCAGTGGCAGGGCATGGGCTTTTGAACTCTACCGTCCATGCTGTTAGATTGTTGAAGGCTTCCTTGCGACGCTTTTGGCTTCCAGCACAGCTGCTCAGTGGTCTTTGGGAGTTAGCACAGCCTTTCACAAAAAGCAGTTTGGATGCAACCAACCATTGTGGAGATTGAGAGAGTTTAATAGTATGGAGGTGGTCAGCCTATGCCAGATGGCCCCCAGGTTGTAGAACAGGACCTGGAACTTATACAATTACAGATACAGGCTAAGAGCTCCGACTCCTTTTCAGAATTTCTTCAGTAGCTGTTCCAGACAGAAGTTCAGCAGCTATGCATATTGCAGACAAAAACATGTTTACTTAAAAGTAACAAAACCTAGTAGGGAGACTTGGTTAAAAACAGAGGTCTAGAGGTTTAGGGACTCTGAAAATAAAACTAATTACTAGTGACTTCTTACAAGTAGCTTTCCCAGTTGAAAATGACTGAATTGTAAGAACTGAGCCAAGCTGCATGTTACATGCTTTTTTTACAGGACAGTCAGGCACCAGTTCCACCCATTCGTCGTATCAAACTCCTGTGTATCAAACTTAGTATTTCATATGCTGGGGTAGATTGAATCTCGTCTCATACTTAGAGTAGTCATTAAGTCTGATTTTACTTTTGCAACCCCATTCGGTCTCGTGGAAGCAGCGGTTGGTTGAAATGGTATTATGTGTGCTGAGAGAGTAGGATTAAATTTTTAAGAATTTTCATATTCATTGAGTCAGTAAAGACCATGTCTTCTGTTTGGCTACTTATTGTGCTGTATTACCCTGAACTATACAGTAACCCAGGCTCAAAGTATTATAAATGTTATTACTTCTATAAATCTTTTGAACTTGAGACATACTTAAATTGTCTGTCTAGTAGCTATGAATAAATGTGTGATTTTTTTTTATTTATTTACATGAAAAAGGAGAGTTAGGAAATCCAAGACAATAGTAATAGGTTCACCAAAGACAGAGCGTACTGTATATTGCTTGGCTTAGAAATAAATAACCATTTTTAATATTTTGTGTAGGCAATTGGATGCAAATGTATATCTGAAATACAATTGGATAAAACTACTGCAAACTCTATACTTATTTGAAGACAGTTTACCGAAGCAAACCACCTTGTTATCAACTTTACTTGGTCATTAACAAACCTGGATTTCTGCCTTGTGTGCAAAACCTGCAAGCTCTGTTAAGCAATACAGCAGTAAACAGTACTAAAAGTAAGCATGGATGATTAGCTGTGGAGTGGCAAATTTAATTTGAGCAGTTTTGACAGGTTGTGTTGCTTGTGTTGAACTTGAACATCTTGACATATCAGTGGTTCTTGTGCTTTTCCAGGTTGAGTCGTTCCTTAAGGTATTGAGTCATATAACTTGGTGATGGAGTGTCAAACATAATGTGTTAAACCTGAAGAAAGAAAATAACAGCTAACATGAAGATCAATGCATGTAAAAATGTTTTACTCTTTCTAATTAAAAGAGTAGATTTTCAGATATTTCAGTTCGTATATAGCAACAGCTTTGAAACGTCCCTGCTGTGCAAAACAAAAGGTACATATTGTTTTAAATGGATGGAAAAAAACAAGTTAAGACATTTCCATTTAAATTAAACAATAGTTTAGGATAAATAGTTTAATGTTTTTCTGTGAGGCTAAGAACACCCTTAAATTAATGTCAAGCCAAAATATCAACACCAAAAACGTTTAGCAGAATAAAGCCCAGTAAAAGGCATTCACTAGGAAGTATGTGGTGTGAAGTGGCTTAGTGGTATTTGCATGCAAGGAGATGGCAGCTGTATAAGCGAGAGATAACAGAATAGTTGAGACGGAGAGCAAAATTTATCATAACATGTCTAGTGATGATTAAAAGCCTGTGCTTATTAGATGCATAAAATGTATTACTAAATCATTTTTGGAACATATAATTTTCCAATTATTTATGCATCACAGTAATTAATGATAGGAGGGACAGAGTCAATGATTCACTGTGTAATACATATGGTAGTTACCTGGGGAGGAAAAAATTACAGTGCTACCAATTATTTGCTTTAATGTTTTTGTAATTATGCCCTACACCCAAGTTGAAAATGTCTTTAATTCTTTTTTAAACCCTTCATTCCTAACAATGAAACTGCTTTCTTTTTAGCCCTTCAATTAAGTCTAATTTTTAAGCTGCCATCCAAGAAATATACAATTCCATAAATGCCTCGTTCCCTTTTATATTTTGCTGGCAATGGTCTGCAAGTACGAAATCTTGCTCTGCAAGCGTCTTATTGACGAACTAATTTAGCCAGTCTGAAGGATGATCTTCTGTTTAATATACGTGGCTGGGATTTGCGTGATCTCAGTTTCTTTTTTATTTTGGCCTTAACTTCTTAACTGTAGGATAATGAATCAAGGCCCTTGAGCTGTTTGTCACCAGGTAGGTCTTTATTCCTTTGGGTGGGAAGGGAGAAACAATTCTGCATTCAGCAGAGTCACCTTTTCACTGCACATTTCTCACGTTCCTTCTTTTGGAGTGGAGGGATCTACAGATCCTTTCTCACCAGAAAGAAGTGCCAAGCAGAAAAAGAAAGCCTGTGATGTAGGGCCAGCTGAGTTGAACTTGCTCTTATTTACATGGTACATGCCTACAGTGTAAGTGTTTATGTTTGAGCTAGCCATGTTGGGGACATTAGAGACAAAAGAATACCCTGGGGTCAATTCACCTGCTGTATCTGGGAGGTTTTGTTTAAAATGCAATAAATTATGTCCTAAAAATATCTCTTTCTCTCAGTGGACCATAAAGACCATTGTGAGTAACTGGCTTAGATGAACTTTCTAGCTATCCAAAATTGGAAGGGTTAAACCCCTCCAACTACATCTATACTGTCCTATAAAAATTCTGGCACTGGAATGCATTTGCATATACTCTTAAATGTTGGACTGGCATAGCATGGCATGGTTTTTCTCCCATGCAACACAAACAATCTGTGAAACGTCTCTCAGACGCTGCTCGTGAGCTAGCATGGGCTAGGGACTGCTCCCAGGAAAAGGTCTGGATGCAGCCATCCAGTTTTGGAAAAGAAAAAAAAAATGTATATAGGTGCAAACTCTTTTGTGCCAGTTTGTCCCAGGAGCAGAGAAATGTCCCAGTTCATCCCAAGATTTGGGAGGACACTTTGTACTTAGCTACATCCACACAACCACAGGTAATCTTGTGTTTTCAAACACAAAAGTCATACAGCTTCACATACATTCCTGCTTTTGCCATTCTTTGCCTCACAGTGCAGACATGGTGAACGAGCCCCCCACAAGGCTACACGCTGCTACACATAGTGCATCTGCAGGGATATTTCCTCTTTCTATTCCCACTCAAAACAGAAGTCATGGCAATTCTTCCAAAAGACCAGGCTGCGTTTCCCATATAACTGTCAGCATTTGGGGATTTTAGTGTCACATTTTCCAGGGAGTATGCTGAAATGTAGTGTCCTGATATGAACTCTTCCCTTTCTAAGAACCCTATCTAACAACCTCTGTTTTGCTGTCAACTATGACAGATAAAAGTCGTCTCTTCTCTGTGGGCTGGACATGGTGCTCCCAAACAATTCACGCAACTCCCGCAGGACAAGAGAATGTGTTTCCTCTGAGCCACAACCAAAAGCCTTTTCCAGAGCAGACTTAGTGGTGTTGAAAGGATTTATTTAATTCTTTTCCCTTGAACAAATGAGCTTGGAGGGTTAGACTTTCCTGTGAAGAAGATTTTAAAAAAAAAAAAAAAGCGTTGTGCATTTTGGCAGATTATGTGGGTGGTATATGAATCAATAAAGCTTCCAGCTATACAAAGCTTTTGGATGCATTGAGATGTTTGTTTGCTTTTTATTTCTTCTAAACAGAGCTAAATCTGAATGGCTTTTTTATTTCTGCCAAGAAATGAGGATGAAACCCTCCCCCTACCATTCTCTGTTCCCTGCTGTGTTACAAGTGTACCCTGATCAAGCATCTATTTATTGCAAATATTCATAAGGAAAAAACTGTTGATGCTAATGATAGAAAAAAATATCCTCCATATCTGCTCAGACATGTGTGTATGTGATATGTACCGGAGTTTAAGCATCTATGTACTTAGCTGAGTCTCCTCTTAGGTTACACACAGTCTGATGGAGATAGAGACAAAGTTGGTAGAAGCCTTAACTTGGATAGAAACCTTAACATGGATCCCAAGATCCATGGAGCCTTTCATGTTTCTAGTACAATGTTGCCTTTGGATATTATGACCTGGCCCATGCTGTAAATTGTTTGGGGCAGGAATAAATTAAGGGTGGTTTTTTCTCCATTTTTACCTAAGCTTTTTAGTGTGCTTGTTGTGGTCAGAACTGATTGCTTGCTCTGGTGTGCATGAGGTTGTCCCAGTGCTTCTGCGTTCTTGGTTCTTGAAAAGTACCAAAAAGTGTCTACTATGGCCAAAATCTGTTATGGGGGAAAAAAGCTGAGATACTAATTCTTACAATTTTTCCAGCTCTACTGAAGTCCATTGAAAACAAAATCTCCAAATTTTAGTAATGAGAACTTAGCTTCCACCCAAGCTCCATTAATGTCTCAGATTAGGAGAAAGAAGACAGAATAGCCATCGCTTCCCAAGACTTTTTAAGGGCCATTTCATTCCTCAAAGACACATGCATGGAAAGGAATGCAGGTTAGGATCTATGCAGTAGACCAAAATGGTGAACATCTCACCTAGAAATAAGTTCAAGGCTCAGGGCTTTGTCAACGATGGGTATTTACATCGCACAACAGCTTTCTAAAAAAGCCTGGAAATGCTATGGTAGCAAGATAGTTTAAGGATCCCATCCTTCAGCCAGAAATTGCCCATTCTGCAATACTTTACATTCCTGTTTGCTCTGGAAATGCAAAATGGTTGGAGAGTGGATAATGGAACATTTAGAGCCATGAGAAAGCAACATGGACATGTATAGGCCCTGATGTTCAGCTTGGGCAGCAGACACTACTAAAATGATGCTGCACAAACTGAAACAGTCATTTACAGGACTCAAAAACAGACCAAGCAGAGGACATTTACTTTCTGTCCCATGACGGAAATTAGACTAATCATCATAAAGGTATCCTTTGATTTAAAATATCTAAGAGCTGCCTATAACTGGGATATAATTGGAACTTGCTGATGGAAATTAATTTTATATGGAGACATCAATGACAGTAACAGAGATTTGGAAATAAGACAATCCTTATGTTTCATGAAACAGCAAGGTCCTAGACAGTTGTATGTCAAAGTAGGAATCATCACAGTAAGTCTGGAAGTCTATTATGCAACTGTCTATATCTGGGGTGACTACCTGGACCCTCCCATCAAGTCAAAGGAGAGAAACAGGCTGAGGGTTTATCTCACCAAAATTTATCTCTTCAAAGAGTCGAAGCTGGATCGCATGAGTTGTACTCCAAAAGTTTCATTTTCTTCACTGATAGCCAAAGCTGAATAAGGAAGATGACAGTGCAACAAGATCGTGACAGTGGTGGAAAGTGAGCCTTATTCCATGCTTCTATTATTTTACTTGGAATTTTGAAGAATGCTACAGCAACATTGCACCTGTGAGGTTATGGCAAATTGACAGAAGGCTGAATGACTTAGTGGAAAAGACATTTGGGGTGCTGCAAGAAATTATGGAGATTTTTTAGGTGAATTTTTCCTAAATAGTTAACGTTGAGTCTTTCCTTCTTGAAGAAAGGGCATATCTGGAGATAGTATTAGCCAGAGTGGTTGGTAAGGGAGATGGCCTATAATTTAGGAGGCTAGATGTAGCTGTGTAGATTTTAGTTTGGTGTTTAGGACGTTTTAAGAGGGTTTAAGAAGGTGGATGCAGTTAGACTGTGCCAGCCAACCTAGAGGCCAAGGGATGGTAGTAGAATTCAATATGCCAGCAAAGACAAAACATTTGTGCTTTTTATGGTGTGTATTTTAGTTCCTCTTAAAAGTGGGACAGGCTCCTACTTTGCTTAGGAACTTCTTTAGGTTCAACTTTTTATTTTTCTGTCTTTGAGAATATTTTTTGCAAATCTGGCCCTAAGTCTTTTGACCAACATCAAAAACTGACAGGGAACAGGACATGAAATTACACCTGCTATTTAACTGCTACTGCTTTTCTAACCAGCATTATTGCAAAGCTGGTCTTATCTTGTATTAGTCAATTTTTGTGTCCTTTGTTTCTGTCTCTCCTTCTTCTGTTGTTACAGCAGCCCTCTCAATACCTTCTCCTGCTTTTGTCAGCACAGAGCAGTATACTGTTATTAATGTCTCCTCTCATTCCCAGTCCTTTCTGCATCTCTTTCCTGTTGTTGCCTCCAGTGACATGCAATGATGATAATGGGATGCAGTGCCACTGGCGTGCTGCCCCAAAGCCCTGCAAGGACTAGTTCAGAGGTACAGAATTGCTTAAAAAGCCAGGAGCTTCTCTACCCAAGGGGAGGAAAAAGCGATTGCTTGCTGCGTTAGGATCTGAATGCTCCTTGCCACTTCCTAGCAGAGCAGTTTAGAATCAAGCTCCACTGGATGATAATTGTTTTAACTACCATTGTGGTTCTGTCTTTTATCCAGGGGCATGGCTGGGGAGGATGGGTGAAGTTGTGCAACTGATGTCTGCCTAATTCACAGAATATTCCTAATTGGTTAGGATAGATTTCCCTGCCCTCCTTTCTCTCTCCTCCTCCCACTGAGTTTCAGTTTGATCTTTTACTTACAGCTTTTCCAAAGAAGTTTATTCTTTCTTTACACAATCTGCATAAAAATAAAGGCGACCAACATGAACATCTTCTGAACAGTCAAGATTAGAAACGCCTACATTTTGTTACCAGAAAGAAGGAATATTAAAAAAGAAAATCAATAAAACTTAATTATGTGCAGTTTTTATAATACAGAGCATTGCGATAAATGCAGGTCAACTGACAAAGTCTTCGCAAGTGGAAAGTTAGTGGTATGGATGACCATCTCAGCTTCATTCAGAGGAAACCTGTCATAATCAGATTTCCTACTTTAGATATTTACAAAGGCAGTTCAGGTAGCCTGTAAGTTTAGACACAGTTAAAGGAAGAGTGCAATCTCTGAAGAACAATCTAGACCCCCCTAAATGAGTTGTATATGATTTTCTACTGGGATAGTAGAAACCTCAGTGCTCCCACCAGCTGGGAGCCAGCTAGGTGTCCTGGGTAGGCAGCATGAGGTCCCACAGCATGTCTGCATGGGAGCCTGTCTTGCTGTTGAACTGGGAGCCTCAGCTATAAGCAGTTGGGAGGATGTTCTGGTGCGATTCCCAGAGCTGTGCATCTATAAGTTTTCGCTTTTAGTCTCTGCATTAAGGTAAAATCACCTTTCCTTAGCACAGGGGATGGAAGGGTTGGACTCCTTCACTATTCTGTTTACAATATTCGCTTCCTTTGGAAGCCATCAATAAATTGTTTCAACTGAGCTACAAGGCATTAATGAGCACAATAAATTTCCACATATAAGATTACTAATTGTATCAATGAATGTACTCTACTGATGACACCAACAATTTTCACCCCATAACCAATTTTAGTTTCTGATTTATTTAGTCTTATGCAGAATTCACACTTTTTCAGTGAGATACACTCAGACACAAGCTCTGAATTTTACCTGCTTGAAAAACCCTAAAAGTATTTAAAAGCTGCAGTGTTTCCACTACCACTTTGGCTCTGTACCAGTTTTATACCAATGAGAAGTCCTTTTGGGCTGATAATCTATTCATCATGTCCTGCAGCGTTATTCCCTGCTTCTCTGAAGAGTTCATCTAATCTAGTGGTGCTGTTCTCAAATAATTATGTTGAACATTGTCTGCTGATGCTTACAGATTCACTCAGATTATGGAGCTGCATTTCTTTCTGTATTTTCCAAAAGGTAAGTAATTGTCCTGAATTCTTTTCACTGAAGATATGTACCACTCCTTATGCCGTTCTTGTAAAATTGTGGCTTGTATCTGAAATAGGATAGGCAACAGAGTTCACTTCTCCTGTAGACATCAGATTTTTCATAAGTCAGTGATACAAAAGGACAGGTCGCTAGAGAAAGTCAAGAGTTACCTCATTAAATCATTATATATAGACAAATTTTATTTTGTCAAAATTAATTTTGTCAGGTAATATATGCACCTGTTCTCACAGAAGCAGCAGAAGCAGTTTCTTGCATCCGGAAAAGAATTGCTGATCACCCACTTTGAAAGATCTTTTGGCTTGGTGCTTGGGGCACTCATCTGTGATGTGAAAAAAGTGCAGTAAAAATCCCAAGTCTGCATGAAAGACAGTACTAACTTGAATCTTAATCTCTTCCACCATAGCTATCCAGGGCTCACGCTGTTCATACACTCTACTAGTTAGGAATAAAAAAAATAATTTTTTTCTTCAGGGCTAGTGCTAACTGCCCTAATAGCTTGAGGGGTTTTATTTATTTTCTTCCAGGATCCTATCACAGTGTGATTTCTTCTCCAGTTTTTGGCAGGTAGGCAGGCAGCCAGAATAACCATGACTGACGCAGATGAAAAAATAAGTACATCCTCTTTTTGACTTTAGAGTCTTATAGTCTTTGTGTCGCCCTGATTCCAAACCTGATTTTGTACCTTCTGGTTTTCAGTGGAGTCTAGTAATCATACTACAGTTTCTCAGCTGTCCTCTGCTCCTGAGAGCTTGGCCAGATGAACAAGTTACTGGTCGGCAATGCAGGCTGGAAATTTGAGACAGCTTTAGCTACTCTGTGGTTCCTGTGCTGCCTATTTAAGGCAGCTCAGCCCGCTGTGAACATCACTGAGCTTACCTGGCTTGGCAAGTTACTCTTCTTGTATGCATCAGATGATTTAAGGACACCAAATTCTGCACCAGCCAAAGAAGATCCCTTACAACTAAAAATTATTAATGAAGAAACTTTTGGAAAACAACTTGAATGTAAAACCTAAAGGCTAGTTATGGACACTGGGTCAAGAAAATGTCACCATGAGGTCGGTGTA
The DNA here is from genome assembly GCF_949628215.1 of Phalacrocorax aristotelis. Classification (NCBI taxonomy): domain Eukaryota; kingdom Metazoa; phylum Chordata; class Aves; order Suliformes; family Phalacrocoracidae; genus Phalacrocorax; species Phalacrocorax aristotelis. The sequence continues at coordinate 4,881,602 of NC_134278.1, forward strand.
AGATGAGGGTATCAATGCAATGCCCTTACATATTTAAGCAGTTGAGCAATTCTTCAATAGTAAACTCTGATGCAACACAGTGGGAGTACCTCATCCATCTGGATGCTTCTTTATGACTGCAAAAAAAAAAGAACAAATGCATTTGGAGAATAGTGGGGACTTGGGAAGGATCAGTTTAAAAGAAGGGATTAAAAGCACTACACACAGCCCTGAGGGGAAGCAATCGTCTACAGACATTGGAAGATTGCAAGCATTAAAGACTGAAAACAAACACGTGAGGTACCAGGAGAGGGTTTAGTTAGATCCCCTTTTCCCATGTGAAATTGTGGGTGAATTTCTAGATAAACTTATTTAGAGGGTCAGGTATTTACTTAGAATAATATTGTGAACAACAGTGTGTGGGAATTTAAAAAATGCCAGCGTGCTGCCTAGAAAAATAAGCGTGAACTGACTGTAAGAAGTAACTCTATACAGGCTTGGAGATAGTTTAGCATAATCAGCTTTTTCCATCCATAACTCAGAGGATATTGTGCATTATTAAAAGCAGATACTTCTGGCCACCTGACTATTAGTCTCTTACAGCTATAAGAATATGAATGGTAGGTGTTAAAATCAGCCACAGGAGGGCTCTTGCATTATTTCCCTGCAAGCCTTTAAACATATTGAGGATAATAAAGGAAGAAACCTATTCAAGCAAGTATAGACAGAGGCTAAAAAGATCGAGTCAATCTGTGCTCTAGTTCTTGTCAGTATGTACAGGAAAGGAACGCTCTGAATCATGAATAGTTCACTGTGCATTTTATTTCATCTGCTTGTAGAAGCAAGAGTGATTTCCCCTTCTGTGCTTTTTAGCTAGATGTCATGTTTCTTGAATAACAGGGCACGGTTCAGTGTATACGTTAGAGGTCTGGATATGGATAAGTTTCCATGGCAGTGGTAAGTATCCGGGTTTCCCAGACATTTAGATCTGGTGCTGTACCGGTCATTACTAAAGCACTTTTTCTCATTTTTGCTTCTACTGTCTTCACCATGACTTGAGTCCCATCAGTCAGCTCTACAGCAATTTAGCTGAACTCCCAAAGCAGCATGCTAAATGCCAACAGCAACAGGCCAGTGCGCACAGCCTGGGACACTTTGGATGCTCGTGGAGGTGCCTGATCAGCAGCAGTCACAGGACAGAAACTCAACCCTTGTGGAGACTGTACAATATTGTTAGACTGGTTGTGAAACAGGGACAAACATCCACATTGGAGCTGACTCAATCCACATCTTGCTGCTTCTTTCCCTCAGGAAAAGAAACTCTTACCCTATGCTAGATTTACAGGTGCTAAACAAGGACCTCCCCACCAGTGAGTTGATCTACAGGCTTTCCTTTTTGCCTCAGGGATACTCAGCCAATCTTCCCACTTACCAAGACTAGAGACATCATGCAACTTTTTCTTCTTTCCCCTAAGGACATCCCTATCACAATTTGTTGCTCTTCCAGAAAGACTCTATTCCTTGCAGGCCCCTCAAAATCATTCCTATCCAAGTAAAGGGATCAAAACACTTCCTTCATACTCAGGGAGGGTCTTCCAAAACCTGCTGCTTGTTCTTTAATTTGCTTATGCTTTCCAGAGGAAGCATTTGGGGATAGAGTGGGTGTGTAGAGAATTAGTGGTTTTTTTGCCCTCATCCAGAGGAAAGGTTTGACACCCCTTTCTGTCTTTTTAGGCAGTTCATAATACAATAGTGAACCCAGCTTAAGAAAATAATTAAAATTTTGCAAAAGTTGGTTTCTTTTTCCCTGTGGCATTACAAAAAAATAAAAAAGATATAAGGTAAAAGCAGAACAAGAACAGTCTGCTGTTCAAGGCCTTCGCAACAGTGTTAGCAAAAGAGTTTCAGCACACGGTATCAAGACTTTACCTCTGATTTATTCTTCCTTGACTGAAGCATTTAGTTTTTTCTGCTCAATGGAAAGAGACAGCTCATCTCACATGAGAGTTGTTGCTCTGGAAGTCACCATCCATCAGCACTCATAAAATGTCCTTATCTCTACTGATATGTAAGGAAATTCAAATGACCAAATATATAAATGGGCACCTCAGTTAAATATTTAATAAATAGGGTAATAGCTAAATAGGTTGATAAATACATATATTTTACTTGGGTCCCTCATTCTGCCCCTTGAGTGATCAAACCACCAAGCTATTGGCTATTTCAATATGGTTTGAGACATAGGAGGACAATATTTTATTTACACCTAAGAATGTTTTTTTTCTTTTTGCCAGAAGTTCAGCCCTTGCCTCTCTTGGCAAACATCAGCTTTTGGAAGGCTCATTTTCGACAACGTTTTTCCAAGGAAAAAGCATTTCATCTGGTAATGCATGACCAGCTCTTTGGGACACAAACAGTTCATGTTTTCCTACTCAGTCACTCCTGGAGCCATTTTTTTCCGGAGTACCCACATTTTTAGAAACATTCACTCCTTTGGGTGTTCAGCTTCAAAGGGGAAGCCCATCCACAGGTGCCAATGTGAGGGATGTGAATAGTGTGAGATGCTGTGTTGTTTGTATATCTGCACCTGGCCTGTTTTGAAAACCATCTCCACCACTGCTGCCTCTGGCACTTATCCCCTTTGTGGCCTACGATGTTTTTTTACAATCCCCTGAGGCCCAGCATATCTGGCCATCAGGACAGCAAGCCACCAAGCAGCAATGAGCAGCAACCATGTGCAGAGAATTCCTTCAGAGTCGTGTCCCCCCCGCAATTTCTCCCCTCCTGAATGTTTGCTCTTTCATACTTCATTGGAGAATTGTGTTATCTCCACGAGATGTGGTCAGGCTTAGCGCGGGAATGTCTGCAGTGGCACGCTGCCCTCCTCCCAGAGACACTGCAGCGGGACAAGTTGCCTAATTGGTAGGAATCGGGGATCTTCTTGACTACAAGAAATAAAAATAAACAAATAGAAGAATGAGGGATGGGGAAAGGAGAGTGGGGGAGAGAGGGAAAAAAGAGAGCGCAACTTTTTTTTCCCCCCTTCTTCTCCTCTGAAGGAAGCAGCAGTGTCTCCTTGCAGAACGACAACCCTCAGGATACAGCAGTTGTCTTCAAATCTGTGACCATAAAAAATCATTATCTCTGTGAAATACAGCAATTTGGGAGATAATCAAACAGTGACCAGGGGGCAGAGCTGCCAATCTGAAGGATTATGCTCTGTGCACGCTTGATTCTGTCTGACCTTCCTCCGAGCCAGCTGTCAGCTTGGCGAAAACGCACACGGATCGACTCAGGGCACATTCATTAGACTGTCTTCGGTGAAGAAGTCATTTGCATAAAACCCCAGCTTTCTTAATTAGTACTTCATTTTTCCCTTGACTTATTTTGTGGCTAAGTTCACTCGCCTTTTTTTTTTTTTTTCTTGCCAAAAAATAAAATGGGGGAGGAGATTTCTTCTTTTTTTAATGTGGGGACAGGAGGGAATATGACTTGCAAATTAACTCAGTGATAATTAGCCTATTAACATTTTCAGAGATGTAGGAGGTTTCCAAATGTTAAAAAAAATATATATAAAAAAAAAAAAGAATCAGATGGGAGAAAAAGTGTGTGGGGGAATACTGTAGTTGAAATTTATTACCTAAACTTCTGGACTGACAACACTGAAATGTTGGGGGGAAAACCCCATACTGTCCAAGTATTGAAAAATCTCTCTCCTTCTTTTGCAATGATAAATACTCTTTACTCATTCTCAAAGACTACTTAGGAAAATGCTGTTTTATCTTTCCTGTGGACAAGCAATTGAATTTGTTATGGTTAGAAAAATAAAGATATTTTTCTTCTACTGCAGCTAATATTGGGTGAACTCCTTGGATTAGGAAGAAGTTAACCGCGTACTGCAGTTTTACCCAGACTTTTCTTGTATGTACCAATAATGATATTCACATCCCTTAAAAGCTTCAAAACCATAGTTGTGTCAAAATAAACTGCAAATTGTTGTATGAGTGTAAAGTATTCACTTAACAGGCGCTGCACTTTACCGTTTTAAAATTGTTATGTGATTGCTAGGAACAAACAAGCCACAGGAATGATGGCCTTGTGTTACAAAGAGTGTTCCGAGTAGAGACACCAAATTAGTGCAGACATTACCAAATTTATTCTGCAGTTCAAAGTGGGTGCTAATGATGTTTGTTCTCTGATATTCTACTCCTGCCTGATGTAGGAAGGTATTTCAGAGTGCTCCTAAGTTTAATCACGAACTAGTCCAACTTACATCTCAGTGCCACTATCAGAGCATAACTATTGCGTAAGGGGAGGGATATCCTGAAGCCCAAGCAACATCCTTGTCGCTGATGAGTCAGAAACTCACAGAGATAAAAGGCATACACACATCCTGCTTTTGTGGCAGCATTCTGTTAAAAGTGGTGCAAAAAGCAGTAAAACTTGCTGTCGTGTTTTGTAAATTCCTCACCATCGTGCAAGAGAGCAAAAATGTAACTGGGGACATCGCTGTTCTTAGATATATATTGCAGGTCTTCCTCTGATTTTACAGGTCTTCTCCAATAGAGGACTTAAATGGAGTTTCAAGACAGAAATGGTGGCTGCAGTCAGGATATCGAACATCTCTAATTTTGAAGAACCAGGACCAGCCTTTAGAAGGCAGAGTATTTCAGGTGACTGTTTATTAGTGAAAGGAATAGCGCCAGGACCTGTTCTCTGGTCCTGAGGGCAATAGGCTCAGACCGGTTGTGTGCATACTGCTAAATAACCTCAGCCTCCAAAACAGCACGAATGCATCCAAATAGCCCAAAAGGAATTGTCCTTGGCCCACAGTAAGACCCCAAATATGCAGTGAAATCATTTGGGAGAGCACTGTTTGGTCTGGAACACAACCGCACTGAAGACTGCTCTGGATATATAACAGTATGAATGGTCACGTTTTAGTTCCTGTGTTCGTTTCCAGCCATGTTTAGTTTGCTTGCACAGATGTACCCTCAGCTATTGCCATTTGGGAATTAAAACTAGTTTTGAGGTCCACTTCCAATTTTGTTCACTGGGGGGTTGCAAGAAAGGAACTTAAGCAATTACCTTGAAAATCCATGTGTTATCAATACGATGACTAAAAAGGCAAATTAATGAAATATTCTGAAGACTAGGCATATAAACTCTTTATAGGCAGAATGTATGCAACAGCATGTCAAGCTCTTGCTTTTGTGAGTTATACATTAGTATGGATTAATTAACAGTGAACGGCTTCTGAATTTCAGCTACTGTGGCCCTGCTCCAAAGGACTTCCACATTTCTGAACACACATTTTCTTTCTCTCATGATGTATAATAACAGTATTTCAGATGTGCCAAGAGCAGCTGTACTTATGGAAGACTAATGCAAACAGCACAGAAGTTAATAGAAAGATTGTAAAGTTTACTTCAACCATTTTTACACTAAGTTTCTCCCAGTTAAATTTGGAAGTTTATGGGGACCTGTCAGAAACAGTCTAATCTTCAAAGATTTTTATTGTTTGTGTGTAGACTAAGGATACCCAACTGACTACTAGGGGCTGTTGAATAAAGCCAGTTTAAAATAGGGAAAATCTCTAAAAATGTCTACAGAGTTTCATTCTTATAGGAAAAAAAAAGTCTCCTGAGGAAGAGCTGGGTTTTGGAGCTGACCAATATGCAGTCCCTCTGTGAACTACACTGCACTTATGCTCAGTAGATTTTAGGTATATCCAGTACACTCTCATCCCCCCAGCATTCCAAATCTACTGTCTGTAGCCTTTGATGAACTCCTGTAACATTCTGTTACTTGGGGAAAATTTACTAGATTGCAGGAGATGAAAACTGATTTCATTATTAGACCAAAAGATTCAGCAGTAATTCCTGATCTAGTTACTCGGAACAGTCTAAAGTCTAGCTATAAACTTTTCACACTACTTTTATGCCCTGTCAGTGCCACCACACTCAGCAGACATGTTCATTCAGCTTTCAGCTTTCATACCCCAATTCCAAGACTGCTGGCACAGACCTATAGGTGCTTCACTCATGTTATTCAGAGCTCTCTCCTTATTATATTTCCCTCTGAATTACAGCTACAATTCAGAAAGGTCATGTTCTCAGATGTAAATAAAATATTGTTCCTATGACACATTCATATAAGTCTAAGAGCAGTCATCAATCACTGCTAGTTGATTCAGTACAGTAACAGCTACTTTAGGTCCTTATCAAAGAATTCATTTTGTATTTTCATTCTAGGCAAAGGTCATTTTACCTAACTTTTCCACTACCAAAATCAGACATTTAGTCTGAGCTAGTTGACTACGCTCCTTTTATAGTTGGAAGGAGGTAGGTATGTCAAAACAGGAATCAATTCCAACTAAAAAAGACACCCATTTTACAAAGGGATGAATTATTTTCCCTAGGGTCTAGTCTCTCCTTGCTGACTATTGGGGTATGTCTTGACAGATAACTTAGTCATGGAACATTATATCTAGAAAACTACAATTCAATGAGATGGTTCAAGGGACTAATTGCTTGATTACATGGTACAGAAAGCCTTTAAAGCTTTCCTGTCATTGCAGTAGTTTCAACTTACTCTAATCACAATTTTACATGTATAATGTCATGGACCAGTTCCCAAACTTATTTTTAGTTTTCCTTGTTTTGTCTCAGAGCGTTGGGAATCTCAGAAAAGTGATTATTATTGAATAATACTTATTTTCGATAGGCACTTACCTGAGATAATCCCTTTTATCCATTTTGACTCGGGTGTACCTTAGCTAACAAGTTAGGTGTTCCATCTGAGCTGCTGGTGTAGGTTTCTTCATTAGAGAATGGGGAGACACATGAATCCCTGGAGAGTGATTAGTCCCACCTATAAGAGGTGATGAAGACATCAGAGTTGAAATGCTTCTCTGGATGTGTCTGTCTGAAGGCAGGAGATTAGATATCTAACTAAGGCTAGGTTCCTAATTTTTTAATGGCTAAACTGGAATAGAGTTTGTCGATTACTCCTGTGTTTCGTGTAGATTACTCCTGTGTATCCTGTATAGCACCACTTAATTTATTAAGATTGCCGTGAAATAAAGCAGTATTGCAACCTTCAGTGATTTTATAATGAGTGCTAGTAGTTGATGGTTTCTCAAATCCGTGAGTTCTAGGTGCCCAAAATATACTGAATATTTTCTGGTATTCTATCACTTCTACTAGTTTGTTATACGACACCTAATTACCTTCTCTTGCATTATCCTGAGACTGTAAGGTCTTTGGGTCAAAAGGTATCTGAAGTCTGGGTGAAGACTCGATGGATCACTGTTCAGAAATCTCCACAGATGATTCCACTGAGAAAGCCCATTACAATGGTACAGGGAGGTCCTTGTGGAGAGCAGTACAGCTGCATCAGAATGCTGCTGTTTCCGCTAGCAGACCTTGTGTCCAGCTATGACATGTTATTCGCTGGTTCTAGATACGGTTGCCACTTTTGACATTAAAAAAAACGAATACGCACAAAGTTCATAGCAAAATCTACAAGCCTCAATATTAAATGCCTATATAATAAAGATATGCCAAGTGCTCCTGGCAAAGGGATGGGGATACGCACCCGTCTTGTAGCCCCACCTTGAATAACTGTCTCACTTCAATCCCTCTCTTTAGATCTTTCAGATTTGCAGATACACCCGAACAACAGTTACGTGTGGACATAACTTAATGACTAAATACCAAAATAGGGCTTGTTTCTTGAACAAAGCATGTTATAAAAATGATAGCAAAAATGTGTAAAGGAAATATGTTCCTAGGTCTTCACTGGACTTAAGGAATGCTCTAGTCATTCAAGACACCTCCTTGGTAAGGTGTGTTTTTTCTCAGCCTTCAACATTTCACACCATGTTTTCTCATTGCTACTTATTTTATTCCCTGAATTGCTGCAATTTTTTCTTTTCTTTACCATCTCTTCTTCTCTCTCCCTGTTTAACTACTAAAATTTAACCTAAATTTCCATGCCACAGCTTAAATCCATTACATCTTTCTCTGTCCTAGTTGACTAATGAGAATAATTATCAAACTATTTTTCAATGTGAATTATCTACTTAGGCTAAAATAAAACCACCAATCTCATTTTCAGTTAAAATCCTGAGTCTGGCCAACAATTGCAATCCCTGAAGTAAAATAACAGGGTTTTATTTACTAAGGTCTTCAGTCTATTCATTGGGTTTTATTGGCATTGAAATAACATTTCAGCAAGATTATATTGCATATCTTTTTTTTTTTTTTAGTATGGCTGTTTAAAAGCTCACAATTAAAAAGCCTCTGTTAATACTCTGATATTGCCACCAGGATCAAAAAGGGAATAGTGCCAGCATTCTAGGCTACTAAAGCATGTGCATACTACTGAACGCACACTCATTGGAATGCTCATTTCCAGAAAAAAAAAGGGCATGGAAATAGGATTCTTTCCAAGATGCTGCAAGCATCAGCCAAAGGACCGGATCTTTGTTCTGCCTTGGCACAGAGGATCTCTCAGCTGGTGTAAAACTAGTGTACCTGGCTCTTAAGTCAGCTTTTCCCTTAATATAGCTTGAAAATCAGCTGCACTAATGCTCATCTGGGATATGATTCCTGGAACCACAGGCAGCCTCATAAAATACAGCCCTTTCTACACAGCTCTGAGTTACTCTTTGCAAAGGCCAATAAAAACATGGCTTGATGCTTGCAGAGACACGCTGTTTTAGGATACAACATCTTACTATGATGGAGAATAAATATGTGCAATTAAAAAAAAAAAAGAGATAAAATATTGTCGTATCATCATGAATATCCTCAATAGTGGATCAAATCTTCCTGGAGAGGAGGGAGAAACAAGCCCAAAAATCACTGACATTGAAAAAACACAAGAAAATAGCTGTGGTATTCAAAATGAAGACATGATTCCCTTAGAGAAACTGTCTTGATTCCATCAGCTCAGATACTTAACGGAGCTTACATTACAAGGGATGAACATGTAAAACCATGTTGAGTCAAATTTGTTGTCCAGCATCAAGAAGGGTTTGGAGTGAAGGCAGGGATGCTGAGGAGCTCTGGCGTAGTTCTCGCCATTGCCACAGGAGAGCCATCCCATTTTGGCACTACCTGAGGTCAGTAGGCCTCAGCATTGGCTCTAGACAACATTATCCCCTTGTTCAGACAGCTCATAAACTTTCCAAGGGTTGTGTCTTACCATGTGTTTGCACCACCTCACTCTTGGACGGTTCCTGAGCTCACCTGGAAGGCTGGGAGTACGAATACCTCCAAAAATAAAAACGAAAGCAGATGGAGGGACTCTCCTCACAGCATTTACATTCTCATCGCCGATCACAGAAGTGCAATAGCAGCACAGGTTAACAGTAGTGTGAGTTGACATCCCTCCAATGTAGTCCTGTATCTAATCCATGTAAGAGGATAATCTCGTGCTTGCTAAGGGAATTGCACCACGGGCGTAAGAAGCACCATGTAGTTGCCCAAGCGTAGGTGCCATGTCACTAAGCGAGGGTATCTAAAACATCCCCGGCAGACCTCTGGGTACTCATGCCTCTCTGGAGTAGCGACTGAAGGCCAAGCAGGATATCTCGTGGTATCCAAAATAGCACTAAATACCTCCATCAAGGTGGCTGAATGCCTCTCACATTTTCAGCTCAAGAGGTTTTACATCTGCCTGCTCCCAGTATCACCTCTTGGCTCAATGCTGAAAAAAGAAAAAACATGTTCGGCAACATGGTTATATTTTTTCCTGGATTCTGATTTTACCTATTGCTATGGGGTTCTTTTAGCAAAACAGACTAAATTGATAATGTCTATTTTGAATAATTAAAAACCTATAATTTGACCGATCTTTATTACAAAATGTCTTTTTTAAGTTTCTGTTAACTTTACACGGGAAAGAGTTTAAATCATACACCTTAGCGCTATCAAAATAAAGTCCACATTTTGACATTTTATTTAATCTTTTTTAAAATATAACCTTATTCTGAGGAAGAAAATATCATTTTTTCACCATTCTGTGATTTTTTTAAATTGTAAAATGAAAAGAGAGCTGTATATCTACCTTTCCCCAGGCACGCTGCCAGTCCTGCTGCTGTTTTCACAGAAGGCATAATTAAGAGACGGAAAAGATATGAACATAGCAGGAGACTTCACAGAGATTTCTGGGTGTTCAAGACCTGGACGATGATCATTGTGAACATGTGTCATTTCCCAGCTGAAGTACCTGGTAAAAGAGCACGGCACTGAGTGGAGAAGGAGATGCAGCTCTCTAGAAGAGCGGCTGAGGCAGACCAAAGCTTTCATTTCTACAGTGACTCAATTCACTGGATTGTTTAATAGGGAATGTCAACTTTGGTGCTTTGCCATGAATTAAAAATAAAACAAAACATCAAATGTAATCTTAAAGTAACAGACATGCTTTAATTTCAGTTCCAAGCTAAAAATAAAAGCAATTAATGTGAGTTTTTGTCACCTCAGTGTAAACAAGAAAGAGCCCAGAGAGCTCAACAGAATTATTCCAGATTTTCACCGATATAAATCAAACCAGGATTTTAGTCATCTTACTTGAAAGGAATTAAAATGCAGCTTCGAATTACTTCAGTTCTCCAGACATATTTATCAATTTGGAGTGTTGTCTTATCTACAAGACTCAGTACAAAAGTTTTACATCAAGTCCAGAACTTCACTGTACGAAGTGCTTTTCCTACTGTAGGAAAGGCCCAATCCTGTCCTATTTGCCGTCTGAATAAATGAGGCAGGTAAAAGTCAGGGATAAGGAAGTGATATTGTCCCCTTTTTTAAAGATCATGGAATGAGGCACGTAGCAACTAAACACTGAAGCCAAGGTCACGTTGTGATTTGCAGTCCATAGCACATCTACGTTTGGAACCCGTGTTTCATACTTCACAAAGCAAGCAATGCAATTTATTATTGTTTTTACAGAGGGAAACATTTGTGTTGGATTTTTTTTTATGGTTAATATAGGATGTGGCAAATGCAGTTTTAAAAATTATATATCGTAACAATTCTCTGTTTACTTAATTTATCCTGATTTTTTCATTTAGAATGATAAGGCTTTTTTTTGCTTTTGGGGCGGGCTCTTTGCTTAGGTATCAAATTGCAATCTTACATAAGTCCAAATAAAATAAAATAAAATAAAATTGCTACCTAAATACCATTACCTGAAATTTTGAAACATTAAGACTTCAAAAGGGTTAATTAATTACATTAGCTGTGTCATTATCCTGGCAACATTCTGCCTGAGGGTGTATAGATCTATTCAGCTGCTGAGTTTGAAAGAGCTGTGTCCTTCTCTCACAGAAGAAAATTCATCAGACATTAAAAACATAGTCATTAGCAGAACATATTGTTTTCTCTCCACCAGATTGGAGAACATCAGATGGAATAAGCAAAACAAATATTAAATAAATACTTTTTTTAAAAAAAAAAATAGATATGGAACCCAGAATTCATCACAAGTCAGAATAGATTTTTTCCATGATAAATTGAAACTGCTAAAAACTTATTGAATGTGGAGAACCCAATTCTCCCATCTCACATCTTTGTAGTCAAAAGTGGATATAAAATGCTCCTGTATTAGAATGATAAAATGATGTTATCATTTTTAACAGGTGAAAATAGCCGTATAGAATACATCTGGTATAAATATAGGAAAATCACTAAAATAAAGAAAGGACAACAAAGATGCTTAAATGAATGAAATGTGTTCCATGTAAAGGGAGATAAACTAAAATAAAACTTCAGCTTGGAAAGACTAATTGTTTGAGAATGTGACAGAAGTCTATGAAATCAGGACAATCATGGAGGAGGTGATGAAAGAAGAATTATTTGCTATTTCTTGTAATACAAAATCTAGGAGGTATCAAATAAAGTTATCTAAAGGTGGGCTCAAAATGATTAAAGGAATGTACTTTTTCACGCAGCACATAATTAAACTGTGAAACTCATTGCCGCAGGATGTTGTGAATGTCATAAGTTTTCACGGGTTCAAAAAGCAATTAGATACAAACATGGAAGGAAAACCCTTCACAGACTATGATAGACAAAGAAATAACCCCCAGGTTGGGAAATTGCATAGCCACAGATTGCAGGAAGCTGGAAAGCTAAAACGTGGGAACATCAATGTATATTTTCCTTTTTATGCTCCTTCACAACAGGCAGCCATTACTGGCCATTGCTGGAGACTGAAAAACGTCTATATGGTCTGTGGTCTTACTGAATGCGTCTTCTTTTCCAAACCGGTTGAGAATTAGTCTAAAATTTTTAGCTGTGGAGTAAGAGGAAAGTTTTTGTTTTTCAATTATAAACATATCCTATGTTTTCATGTCGTTCTGTAGATCTAGTACGAACTCCTGTGGGTTTATCCTTTCTGCAGGGCCAGACAGCACTGTTCTGGGACACATGATGAGGAGCATGGCAGATGCTTGTGGTGATTTGGGAGGATCTCTCCTGTCAGAAGAACTTGGCACTGCAACCACCAGAAGTGGTTCTGCTGGAAACTCTATCTCCATCATCTAGAAAAGCCAAAACGAGGTTTGCACATCCATTGCGTTATGCATCCATCGCTGTGCACTTCTATTAAATGCTTCTTAAACAACAAAAAAAAACAGTTTTTATTGATGAGATGTCAGGGACCTAAAAGAAATCATTGGTTTAGAAAAAAAACCCAAAATTTTCCTTGTTTTGATTTGAACTATACAAAAACTTCTTGCAGTTATGAGCAGTTGTACTGTGATGGCATTGTTGGTGCGCGATGAGCTTCCACACAGAAGGACTCACAGCCCACGGGACTATTTCTGATTTCACAGTCTGATGTCAATTACTTTTTCCCTAGGCATGCACAGGTGCCCAGAGTGAAATAACAATAATACTAATAGTTAAAAATGCTTTCCAACTAGATAGACATAACGGTAAAGAATTAACTTTCATGAGCATCTTTCATTCTGGCATAGATGTAGAAACACAAGGTACAGTAGGCAAATAAAAATTTCCAAAAGTTTATAAATCAATCAAATCAGAGTAACATTTATGATATTGGCAAAAGGCACTGTCTTGACACCTGGGCCGTTCCCTGACAAAGTTCACAGCCCTGTAAACTGCCTCAAAACATGATCACAATTTTTATAAGAGAACTAAACCAGATGCATTTTCCCAAATATTATGCAGAGAGTCAACTTTAAATATGGGAATGGCTCCCTTGCAATTGGCAGAAATTATACTATAAAAGCTGAACACATGTACAAGATTTTTTGATTGTTTTTCCTTTTTGCTAATGTTATTTACAGAACTATATAGAAATTTCTAATATTCCAGTGATGTAAACTGTGGGATTGTAAATAAGAAATCTAGAAATCATAAGAAACTAATTTCATTCATTATAGGATGAAAAGTTTGAGGATAAAAAAAAATGAAACCCAGCAACTACTCTGCTTTCCAAAGCTATTAAAAAGGGAAAATCAATAATTGGTCTCATAAACAGTTAATTTTGAAGTGGTAGTTGCTAAAAAGGAATTTGCAAAGACCCACCAGCAGCCACAAAGGAAATGGTGTATAGCAAATAAGCAGAAAAGCTTATGGAGCAGATCTATAGGCATGCAGTATTAAATACCCTAAGAATATACACATCTCTGTTCTCATATGAGCAATCTCCACCAGATCCCAGGCACAAAATCTGAGATCTGTGCTTACTGATAACGTACTTCTACACAAAGAGCTAAGGGGCAACCGGGAAGCCTGGCAATGGGCTTAGACCCAGGGTAGGAGAACAAAAATATTACATCTACCCAGATTATTTGGACAAATACCCAGCTTCCCTAAAGTCTCCGATAACTCCATGCCATGCCCACACCGCTCCGGATCTGCCAATGAACACCACTGTGTAAGAGGCCATGTTTCTTTCCTGTACTGGGCTTTTCAATTTCAAAAAGTCTGCTGGTCTCTTGTTAGGAAACGGGCAGGCTAAGGGTGTCCGTTAGCCCTGACAAATGCATTGTGATGTTTCTGGAATTTTACTAGGTCCTACAAGAGGAATAAAAAGCATCCATACTTTCTATTTTTGTTGCCTCCTGATTCATGCTAAAAAACTCTTCTTGTTGGAAAGCTTATTTTTTTAAATTTATCATCGAATACCAAAACCATGACATGAGCTGAAATCTCTGAATCCACCTTAAAATGTCAGTGAGGGAATTTGCTGGTTCAGTCCATCACTTCATACTTGAATTATGCAGCCTGAGTTGATTTACAAAGGTCTTTTGGTCACTGACAATCACTCGAGACTCAGTTCAGGTGGCTCTTGGAGACATCAACTGTAATTTGAGATGCCAAAGGTATCCCGAACATCTGCAGGGGCCAGCTAGATCTAACTCGGGACTTTTGGGAGTCCTTACCGCCTCTGGAGCAGCGTTTGGGAGTTGCTGCATATCAAATGGCATTGTGAGCTGAACTGAGTGCTTTGAGAGATTTACAGACAAATGCCTAACTCTCCTTGATAGTCAGAAAGGCAACAGGAGCCCAGCTGGTTTGATTTATTTATTTTTTAATTTATTATTCCTTTTGTGGGTTTAATGCTGTCACCGACACAGAGGCGTTTGGTGTATTTGAGTCACCCAAGGGTGCCTGGTTTCAGCTGTCACTCAGAAATTGCACAGATCACTGTATGTCATGTGTTGTATCTGTCAGGCCCTTGCAGTTGTCTTAGTTCCCAACACTTTAGACACCCACAGAGATCCCTACAACAGTCTGCCTGCTTAGATACAACACTTGCTACAGATCTGACCTGCTGAGTCTATTGGTATTTAAGACTCGGAGTAATTTTAAAAGAACTGGGATTTGCAACATTAGACTTCCATTGAAATTCCTCTCTGCTGTGTAGGTGCATTCAGGTACGCCTCCTGTATGAAAGCTCCCACTGGAGCTGGCTACCAAAATCCAAAGGGCAGGATTAGCTTCATAGATTGAAAATCACCTCTATGCAAAGAGCTAAAGCATAACATGTAAGTATTTTCATCCTCATATATTTAAGGATATTCAACTAGTTGCCTAGCTTTTGTACCAAACCTCCACACAGGATGAATCGTACTTACAGTTTGTGGGCTTGATGGATGAAAGGTATGACAACAGAAATTTACTATTTCCTATAGTAAATAATGTGGGAATTTAACTGCTATGTGTGGAAAATAAAAACTTGATCCATTTTATCGTACTTTGAAGGGAAGGGGAAGGTACTCATGAATGTGAATCTCTTTTTTTCCCCTCACTGCTTTTCCACTGATAATATACTGGGGGAAAATGAAATATTAAGTAGAAATATTATAGAATAGCTTTCTGTTTCACCAGGGGATGACAGATGAAGTGGAGAGGGTACCTGTTGAGTTTAAGGAGCCGATTCATCAGGATCCTGTTTGACCCACAGCTGTCATCTTCCTACAAATTAATATTTACCACTTTTAAATGCTTTCATCTTGGGAGGGACGAGAGGGGAGAAGAGGTATGGCAGGGAAAAACCTAAAAGAGAGGTTTTGTGAAGAATTGCAGGGAACATAGTACATCATAAGCTAATTACAGTTCTGCCTGTCCAAGTGTTACTCTGCAGTGGTGAATTATAGGCGTGAGGCTGCAGCACTTCACTTTCTTACTCATAACTAAATCAGAATCCTTTTAAGTTTTAATTAATCTGCTTAGCTTTAGTTGTGAGGGAGCAGGGGAGTGGGAAAGGAAGGCAGATTAACCCTTCAATTGACGAGTACTTTCACAGTGTCTTCTCTTGGGCTATTTTTTTCTTAAGCACCTGAGGGAGACAGCATTATCAGTCTGACGTGGGGACCTATTAGGCTGTGATTTTTTTTTTTTAATTTGCCAGTGTCTGGCTAGTCCTTTCTATTTCATTATCAAAAACCAATTAATTTTCTGTAAAAGCATCAAATTAATTACAAAATATTATGGAAATATAAAGAATGGAGGAATTTCCCTCTTCTCTCCTCCTACCCTTGCCTCATTATGGGAAACATGTTGGGCCCCTTGGCAGCAAAGCCCTATTAAAGAACTACAGACTGTCTAGCTCCTCATTTAAAATTCTGTTGGTGGTGTCAGGAGGCCTATGTGATAGGGGTAAATCCATTTGCACCCACAGAGATCATTTTCCAATTCCCTAGCACAGAAAAATAGTCATAAAATTATTAAAAGTGAGCCTGGAAGAGACCTCAGGAGGAAACCCAGTCCATCCCCTCTACCTGTTCACTAAAGCTTCCAAGCATGGACACACTACAACCTTTCCAGGTGATCCACTCTGTTTTGCAAGAAGTCCCTACTGCAGTTTATGTTCATGATTATTTCTCCCACAGTCACTGAACATGGATAACCTTTCTCTTTTTCTTCTTTATATCTGACTGATAGGTATTTGAAGGATATTATGGTCTTCATTGGTCTTTTCTCCAGTCCATTTTGCTCCTTTTCTCTCTATCTTTTCTTTATAGGTAGCATTCACTGTGGCTCTTCTACTCTGGGTGGTAAAAGTGACAATGATAAGAAAGGAATTAATCTACAGCTTGATTACCCCTAAATATAGACCTTGACAGATAGATTGACAGACCTGATATAGACACCATGATTCAAATGCTTAAACATCAGTGTTCAGTGTTATTTGAGATTCCCTAGGATATTCTACCTGTGTTCCAGCTGCCAGTTGTCCTTAGGTCATGTGTCATACCTGTTATATCTGGGCAAACGCCACACCGAAAATGGCAGAAGACACTTATGTTTGGACAAGAGAGTTGAGCCCCAGGTGTTTGTCCATACATGTTTACAAGAGAGCGAGCTTTCTCAATACTCAGTTGAAATCTAATTAAAGCAATTCACTGAGTCTAGAAATAGAGATTCAGTTGACCAAATGGAATTGTTTGCTTAAGAGAAAGATGAACTACTTTCTGGTCTCCTTTGACTTAGATATGAATGAGATCTCCACTGACTATAACAGAAGCTTAGATAGCTGGTACTTTTGTAGATGCCTACAGGTAGACACAGAGCTCTGCAGGTCTCTGGCTAGGGCTGACTCCCAGCCCGCTTCATGTGACTCCTACATATCTAGTAGGGCTACAAACACTGAGATGTGGCGAAAAGAACACCATGTTTGAGAGATTTTCACAAAATTGAGATTTCAGGAACTGCAATTCTGAAAATTTCAGAATCCTTTGTATTTACAATTTCAACAGTAAATAATTGGCAAAGATTGACATTAAGTGCCTCTGAGTTTTCACTGAGGATCTTTACTAATTGTGGGTGTATGTAGTTCTCTCCAAAGGATGTGTTAAAAATGAACACGTTTCCATTATACACTCTCATTTCTGTATCTGCTGCAGAGGTGAATTCAGGTAGAGCCACAATACAGTTACATTTTCTACTGTGGGTCCATGTCATATAATTTTGGCAGTCTGCTAGACCACGTGTTTTGCTGGATCTAATCACCTGGGACGATAACCCTTCAGAAATGGCGCAACCCCTGTGTGCATGTTTTTACGTCTTTATGTGGACAGTGGAATTGAGGTGCCTGGGAGGGGTGATATATGTGTTTGCACAAAAAAGCAGATTTGCCATTTTGATTATTCCTATATGCTATAATGGTGATCTCCATAACTAGTACAAAAAGTTGACTGTATTTTGGTTAAAACTACAGTTATATTGACCAGATTATATTGGCCTCCTTCCTAAACTCCTTCAGTTTTCTGTCTCTAATGTAATAAGTGTACTAACTGTTGAATGAAGGATGCTCACTGCCAAACCAAAAACAGTGCTCTGACCCCAGAATCCACTATCTTAAAGTATCTCAACATTCCAGTAACGTAGCAGCCCTATCATATTTTATTTTTGCTCTGAATTCTCCTTGCAGACCACAATTTAAGCAACAGGAGTATGTGGAGCCCTAAAGCAAAACCAGCTCCATTTGGCGGCTGATACATTCTCCTTAAGGCTATCAGAGCACAAGTAGCTCAGACACTCAGAGGACTGCAGGAAAAACTCAGTGTTGCCTCCACAAGGACTAGGGCTTTTCAGGCAACACAGGAAGGGTGAAGATGGAATAAAAGGCCCTGGAGATCTGAGTTTTCTGATCCTGCTTTTACCCAACTGGTGGTGACCACTAGAAAGGTCACTCCGATGAGCAGCGGTTCTTTTCTCCGGTGTGTGTCTCCCCCAGACAGTGAGAATAATAACCAAGCAAGAATTGCAGGCAAGGCAAAGCAGGGAGCCCTGGTGGTTTTCTGGCCATTGCCAGACTGCTGTTATTCTTGTCAATGAGGAAATAATTGTGGGATAATGGAATGATGTTGTCGCTGGTCCCAGTCTGGTCCATATCCCGCTCACTTGAATACTGCCCCTACAGATTCTTATGTTGTAGCAGGGCTCAGGAAATGCTCACTGATAAATGTGGGGAAAATCATATTCATTTTGGCTGCACTGAGAAAAAAACAACTTTGGAAGAAGGAAAGAAAACAGAAGGAGGTGAAAGTTGCAACATGCCTGTTGCATAGTCAGTTTGAGAGAGGAATTCACTACTCTGCATAGGAGTTTTGCATCAGTTGTTTCTCTCTCTTCTGGTGAAGTTTCATTTAAGTTACACCCTTTTGTGCAGAGGCCCTGTGTAAACCAGAGCGCATTTAAATGACAAGGTTGTTTGATGGCAAAAGATTCATCTCACTTTGATTTAGAGACAACAATATACTTAATAATATGTGAATTAGGTATATTCTCTCACGTATAGTCAGTAGGCAGAAACAGACACTTCTAGATCTCAGATCAGCTGAAATATTTTAGATGTGTACCAGAAGAAAGGTGAATTAAATCTTTGAAACATCTTTTCATCACAACTGATCCTAAATGGAGCCGAGGGTGAGTAGTTCAGAAGTGTATGTCAGTCCAGCAGACAGCCAGAGTATATGAGATGGATCCAGGTTTAAAACTAAAACTATATCTATTCCAGCACTACCTGAATTCCCCTCTGCAGCAGGTACCGAAATGAGAGGGTAATAATCTATGTCTGTTCCCATTCAAAAAAAGTTTCAGAAACTATCAGTCAGCAAGAAATAAATAACTGGATATAGAAATACCAATAAATACAAATTCTATTCAGTTATGACATAGGGAAGTCTTGAAAATAAGACCCGGTCTTCAGTTTCTGCAGCTCCACTCGTTCCATTGAGCTGGGCAGATTTATACTAGCTAAAGATTAGGATCAAAATATAAGCCTAACATCTTTAAATGCTTTAATTATTTATCCAAGGCTGTTTTGACTTGCCCTCTGCAGTTGGCTGTGAGTCAGAAGAAGCTTTAAGTAGTATATTAGCGATTATTAGCCAGCTTAAGCTTTCACTGCATATTAGGAATCAAATCAGACTTTTTTATTCTTTTAATCATTATTTTTTAGAGAATGGAACAAAATGTCTAATTTATCTCTGTAAAATAAAAGGCTAAAATAGCGCTTTGGGTAAAAATGTCCCATTTATATGACTGCCAGAATTTGGGGAGAAAAAAAAGAAAAAGAAGAAGCATGGCGAAGCATTTCCCAACTTCAAAGGACTGCATAAATGTTGGGTGATGGTTGCTTCACCACCCGTTGCTCATATTTGATGATGGGAAGTCATAGTCTCTAGAGGGCAGAGTGTCAAAGACAGCTTTATCAAGACATCAACTGAACTTTTACCTTCCATTTTCCTGCCTCCTGAGCTGCTGGGAAAACTGTAGTGTAACAGCCTTCTCAGTCTATTGTCTACAAAGATTAACGTACTTAAACAATGCCACACATTTCAATCTCAACATGCAGAAAAATGTATTCTGCTACAGATGTGGAAGGATTAATTTCAATTTCATCCTTTTTTGATCCCAATGTAAATAGCTGGTGGTATCTGGTTGGTGGATTCAAAAGCAGCCAAAGTCAATGTCAGCTCATTCCTTTGTGTGCTATTAGTTACAGAAATCTTGACCACACTGGCTAAGGAGCCTTGAGTGGCCTTTTAACCTTTTTTTAAATGCTCAACTCTGAAATATAATAGAAGGGATCAGCAACTTCAGACACAAAGGTTCAGACACAGAAGGAATGTTAGGTGAATCTATTTTGTGGGACGTCCTGCAATGAGTTAGGGAACAGGTGTGTGTCAAGCTTAGAAAGAAAAAAAATCTCTACCTATAATATATGCAAAATTTGGGGTTTTCTGCATGCTAGTACTAAGATAGCATTTCAGAGATTAGGAAGGAGGTTGGGAGAGGTGGCAAATAGTTTCCATTCAGTTACTAAGTTACTGACATTATGCCATCAGATACTGTCCTTGAGTCACACACTGAACTGGAGGATCTCAGGTACTTAACTCAGAAAAACCCCTCTGTACTCTCTTGACCTTTAAAACAGGGTGGCTGGATACTAACCTCTTATTAACAGCTGTCCCTAGCATACGCTGTCATTGAACTTCGCCTGCGTGTCACCTGGCAAAGTGTCCGGTTAGCTGTTTTAGCGACGGGACTAGCAGCTCCACAATATGGACACTCGTAAGACAATGCCAAACTCCACACCCTCGGCCTACTTAGTTTACTAATGTATCTCTAACCACAGTAGAACAACCAAGTCAGAGCATCTAAGTTAATCTCCTGCTTTCAGTTGCCTGCTAAAATGTTTTTATTCAGGAAACTTTCATACAAGGATTCTAAAGAGCTTTACTTGAATCCCTTATACTAGTTTCTTTAGATACCAGTACATAGATAGCTGAGGTCATGAGCATCTTAGATCAGTTTGATCTGTGTTTTCCATAGGCATATTTGGAAGAAAAATATTTTTTAAAATTAAACCAACAGACGCACAGCCAAGAAAAGCAGTGTATTCAGTATTTTAGAAAGTAAATACAAAAAAAGGTGTATCGATACTTTGAGGTATACAAATAGCACTGGTAAGATATAACAGCATGACTAACAACAGTCAGCTAAAAGCAGAGACAGTTTCATCTGGATGCAAGCTATCAGAGTATAATAACCTTGTGGAAACAAATGCTGGTAGCTTAAGGTTCCCAATTGCTGAATCCAAATTGGTTTCAGCAAAGGCTTGGAAACGGCACAGAAGGGTATACCTTGAGGAGTTCCTCAGTGATTTTGTAGCTGAGATCCTTGGGGAAAAATAATGGCATATATTGTGCCAGCTCCTCTCATTTTCTTTCTGTTTACTTCTCCGTGCCCCTCATCCTTGTGCTGCTGTTGCTGATGCTTGCTAGGAGTAGATGATCTGCTGTAGCATATACAACATTGGAAGGGAATTAATAAATCTGTGTAAATCTGGCTGACGGTCTTCAGAGCCTGCACCAGTGTGGCCCAGAGCTCCAGGCCTGAGAAGCATGGTGCAGTCACTCAAGCCAGGGTCACAGAGGATGAGAAGTGTCATCCTCTGAGGCCCTACACTGTGTCTCATCTGTAACATGCTCACACCATGCCGGTGAGGTATGTCTTCCAGGTTGGGAACAACTGAAAGAAAAGACCCAGATTTTTTCAGTTTGTACTCTAGTCAACCTGATTTTAACCTCAGTGCAAATCTTTCAGAATACCCTCTGAACATGGAGCTGGACTAGATGATCATTGTAGGCCCATTCCAGCTGAACTATTCTATTTTATTCTATTCTATTCTAATCTAGAAAATTAACAAAGGTTTTAGCCATTGGGTCTTTATTTTCATACATGAATGTTCCCTATAACACAGTATTTCACAGTTTATTTTGTCTTCAATTTGCTGCAACATATCAAGGGCATTCCGGTACCCTTACGTGGGAAATAGTTCATGGTGCCTTAAACTGAAATCAATAGGACAATGCAATAAACACAAACATCAAAAGTTACACCTTTGTTTCTGATTCAGTCATGAAAGATAAAGCAAACTTGCACTGAGAAGAACAAGGAAGCAGCCTTTCCTGGCACCAGTAACTACAATCTGGGATGGCCCCAAAAATCCTTTCCGAGTTTTGAACCAGTCTGACAAACCGTGCAAGTAACAGAACTGGAAAAGACAGAGCGCTTGGCAAAAGCCTGTAAAATGGCAAAATCATTGAAACTGTGGGCTGTTATAAAACATGCAAGGAAGAAATACTCCCCCAAGCAGGACGTGTCAGTTGCATGGGTATGGCTTAGAAAAACAGTTACTTAAAGACTATGACTTATGAACCTCTGAGATGGAGGCAGAATAAGTGCCATAGGGGTGTAGTGCAGATGAGAAATGAATTAAGCACAAATGAGGAGAAGAAAACTGGACAAGTCAAGGAAAGTTTCTGAGGTGGAAGACGACATGCCCTAGGAGGACGTGGAAAGTTGGGATGAAAAGAAATTCTCCCTACAGGCACAGGCCTTGTCTATTATGTTTTACAATATTTTAGGAATTAGGTTAGAGGACAATGATTTACTAGTTTGTGAAAATCCTTCTTTTCAATAAGAAAAGGCTATACATATAACTGTTTCTATATTTATACCTAGAGTTGCTAGCATACTGATGCTTATACCACTGTCTACATATACAGGTGTATATATGGAAGAAAATTATTGCATTGTGCTTTTGTGTTGTACTGTAAATCTTCTTCAAAGGGATTGAAATGTTTATGAAAAAAGAGAAGCTTATTAGGACGTGAACAAGAATCTGCTGATGTTAGTCTTAAATTACAGTTTGGGACACAGGTATTATAGCCATGGACTTTCTTCTTAAGTCATTCTTACTGCAGGTTGGAAAATGGTGATATATAAATTAAAGAGACAAATCTGTTAGTATCAAAAATGAAGACAATTTTAAAAACTGTCAACTTCATTAACATTTTTTTCCTAATCTCTCAGAATGGAGTATTTCCAACTCCTTTTTTGAGATTGCTTTCTAAAAAGAAAAAGTGTTGTGGAGAAGAATATTAAGTTTAAGACAGACAAAATAAAGGAATTTTTCTGTGATAGCTTCTTTTGATGCCCTCATAACATTATTTTTTACAGTTTCTCTTAATAGAAAAACCATTTTGGAAGAACCAGAAAGAACTAACTGTGTAAAGCAGAATATCCAGTTCTTGCCCAAGGATCCTTATGACGTCAGTATCCTAATAAATCATGATAAAAACAATGTTTCATATTCATAGACCTGATATAGTCTGGATTTATCAAAATAAGTAAAAAAGAAGAGTACAAATGATAGTCACCATCAGTTTGCATATATGGGTACCCAGGAGGAATACAGAGACACTGTCAGGGCATGTGGGGCTCGGGGTTAGGAGCCTACGTGGAAGTTGATTCTGGCAAAGGACATGAAGGTCAGCAAGAAGGGCTTCTGCAGGTGCATCAGCAGCAAAAGGAACACCAGGAAAAATGGAGGCCTGCTGCTGAATGGAGCAGGGGACCTGGTGACTGGTGACACAGGAAAAGCTGGGGAAACACATGCCACCTTTGCCTTGGTCTTTGCTGGTGAGATTTGCCTTCAGCAGTCACAGGTCTCAGAGACCAAAAGGAAAATCTGGAGCAAGGAGTACTCATCGTCAGTGGAGGAGGAGCAGGTTAGGGAACATTTAAACAAACTGGACATACCCAAGTCCATGAGACCTGACAAGATGCTGCTGTCACTGTGAGTTGACCCTCAACTATCTTTGAAAGGCCACGGCCATTGAGAGAGATGTCTGAGGACTGGAAAAGAGCAAATGTCACTCTCATCCTCCAGAAAGGGCCAGAATGGGGATCCAGGGAAGTACAGATTGCTCAGCCTGTACTGGATCCCTGCAAAGGTGATGGAGCAAATCATCCTGGAAACCACTTCCAAACATATGAAGGACAAGAAGGTGACTGGGTATAGTCAGCATGGCTTTACGAAGGGGAAAACATTCCTCCTTAACGTGATAGATTTCTGCAATGAACTGACTAGCTCAGTGGACAAGGGGGGGGCAGTGGATATTGTCTGTCTTACCTTTGAAAAAGCTTTTGATGCTGTCTGCCGTAACATCACCACAGACAAGTTCATCAAGTATAGACTAGATAAGCAGACAGGGAGATGGACTGGAAGCTAGCTGATCTGCCAGCCTCAGAGGGTTGTGAGTGGGGGCAAAATGTCCAGGTGGAGACCAGTCACCCCAGTGTACCCCAGGGGTCACTACTGGAGCCAACACTGTTTAACACCTTTAACAACCAAGCCAATGAGACAGAGTGCAAGTCTGCAAGTGATATGAAACTGGAAGGAGTGGCTGATGTGAAAGATGGTTGTGTTGCCATTCAGAGGGTCTTTGACAAGCTGGAGAACTGGGCCAAGAGGAATCTCATGGAGTTCAGCAAAGGGAAATGCCAGATCCTGCACTTGGAAGGAATAACCTCATAAACCAGTACAGACTGGGGAATGAATGACTGGAAAGCAGCTTGGCAGGAAAAGACATGGTGGTCCTGGTGGAAAAGTTGAACGTGACCCAGCAATGTGCCCTTGCAGAAAAGATGGCCAACAGTATCCCAGGCTGCATTAGTCAAAGCACTGCCAGCAGGTCACAGGAGTTGATCCTTCCCCTTCTGCTCAACAGTGGTGAGACAAAGCTGGAGCACTGTGTCCAGTGCTGTGCATCCCAGTGCAAAAGAGAGGTGGACAAACTGGAGAGAGTCCTGTGAAGGGCTAGCAAGATGACTAAGGGCTTGGAGCTTGGGCAACTGAACACTGGAACAGGTTGGCCTGGGGAAGTAGGCACATAAAAGTAAGAAATAATTCTATGAACTTGTCGTGGTTTAGCGGCAGCTCAGCCCCACACAGTCGCTCGCTCACTCCCCCACCGGTAGATGGGGGAGAGAATCAGAAGGGTAACGCTCGTGGGTTGGGATAAGAACAGTTTAATAATGAAAATTAAAAGAAACAACAGTAGAAATGCAATGTGAAGGAGAACAACGAGAGGCGCAAAGCCCCGGGGGAGGGGGGAAGGGAGGGGAGGGGAGAGGGGGAACGAACCGCCGGAACAAACCGCACGCGCCGCAGCCGCTCGCCGCCCGCCGACCCGACGCCGCGCCGCCCGCGCGCTGCCACTGCCCCCCCTCAATATACTGGTCATGGTGTCACATGGTATGGAATGAACCTGCCATTGGCCAGTCGGGGTCAGCCGCCCCCACCATGGCCCTGCCCCTCCCAGCCCCCCCTGCCACGCCACGCGGCAGAGCGCGGGAAGCTGGAAAGGTAGCTGACCCCCACAGTGAGGAGAATTAACCCCTTCTCAGCCAAAACCAGCACATTCTCCACCCCTTATTCCATACCACTTACACCATGCCCAGGTCCCATATGATGCAATACAACCGTACCAACCACCACCCCTCCCCTTCCCATCCTTTAACATAATACACAGACATCATTCCCTTAGTTCATGGATCTTCCCTGTAAAATGTCCATTAAAATGTCCATTGAGTTCACGCAGTCCATGACTCTGGGCTCCATCTGTTGTATCAGTCTTTCCGGGTGGGAGAGATGGTGTGTGGCGTTGGGTTGCTGCATACCGAGTCAGTCATCGTTCCATCACTGCTGCACGGCTTGTTTCATAGTTGATCTTCCATGGGTTGGGAGGCTCGTACTCTGATATCATTGATACAACACAGAGGTGACACACAATATTATATAGCAGTTCACATTGTGCCATTCAGTTCATTGACTGTTTTCACCCAAAATCAAATCCCCTTGAGGCACACATCGGATTTCTCCATCCTCCCGCATCACCCACCAAGTGCACCCAGGTCCTCGAGCAAAAACAATCCCACGAATGGGTTTGCCTTTGCCAGAGGCAGGAAGAACCCAGACTGTTTTGCCCAGCATACTTTTTGTGTGCACTACAGGGACTCTATCCCCTTCCACAGTATGTAGGATTTCTGACTGGGCAGGGCCAGCTCGGTTGGCAGATCCCCTCGTGTTGACTAACCACGTGGCTTTTGCTAAATGTGTATCCCAGTGCTTGAATGTCCCACCCCCCATTGCTCTCAGTGTGGTTTTTAACAGTCCATTGTACCTTTCAATTTTCCCAGAGGCTGGTGCGTGATAGGGGATGTGATACACCCACTCAATGCCGTGCTCTTTGGCCCAGGTGTCTATGAGGCTATTTCGGAAATGAGTCCCATTGTCTGACTCAATCCTCTCTGGGGTGCCATGTCGCCACAGGACTTGTTTCTCAAGACCCAGGATAGTGTTCCGGGCAGTGGCGTGGGGGACAGGATATGTTTCCAGCCAGCCAGTCGTTGTTTCTACCATTGTAAGCACATGGCGCTTGCCTTGGCGGGTCTGTGGGAGTGTGATATAGTCAATTTGCCAGGCCTCCCCATATTTATATTTCAGCCATCGTCCCCCATACCACAGAGGCTTTACCCGCTTCGCTTGCTTGATTGCAGCGCATGTGTCACATTCGTGGATAACCTGTGCAATAATACCCATGGTCAAGTCCACCCCTCGATCACGAGCCCACCTGTATGTTGCATCTCTCCCTTGATGGCCTGAGGTGTCATGGGCCCACCGAGCTAGAAATAGTTCACCCTTATGCTGCCAGTCCAGATCCACCTCAGCCACTTCAATCTTGGCAGCCCGATCTACCTGCTGGTTGTTTCGATGTTCTTCAGTGGCCCGACTCTTGGGGACGTGAGCATCCACATGCCGTACCTTTACAACCAGTTTCTCTACCCGGGCAGCAATATCTTGCCACAATGTGGCAGCCCAGATGGGTTTGCCTCTGCGCTGCCAGTTGCTTTGCTTCCATTGCTGCAGCCAGCCCCACAGGGCATTTGCCACCATCCAGGAGTCAGTATAGAGATAGAGCACTGGCCACTTTTCCCGTTCAGCGATGTCTAAGGCCAGCTGGATGGCCTTTACCTCTGCAAACTGGCTCGATTCACCTTCTCCTTCAGCAGTTTCTGCTACTTGTCGTGTAGGACTCCATACAGCAGCCTTCCATCTCCGGTGCTTTCCCACAAGGCGACAGGACCCATCAGTGAACAGGGCATATTGCTTCTCATCTGCTGGCAGTTTGTTATACAGTGGGGCTTCTTCAGCACGTGTCACCTCCTCCTCTGGTGATAATCCAAAATCTTTGCCTTCTGGCCAGTCCATAATCACTTCCAAGATTCCTGGGCGACTGGGGTTTCCTACTCGAGCCCGCTGGGTGATCAGTGCAACCCATTTACTCCACGTAGCATCAGTTGCATGGTGTGTAGAGGGGATGTTTCCTTTGAACATCCAGCCCAGCACTGGCAGTCGGGGTGCCAGGAGCAACTGTGCTTCAGTACCAACCACTTCTGAAGCAGCTCGAACCCCTTCATATGCTGCCAATATCTCTTTTTCAGTTGGAGTATAGCGGGCTTCAGACCCTCTGTATCCCCGACTCCAAAACCCTAGGGGTCGACCCCGGGTCTCCCCAGGTGCTTTCTGCCAGAGACTCCAGGTAGGGCCATTCTCCCCGGCTGCAGTGTAGAGCACATTTTTTACATCTTGTCCTGCCCGGACTGGCCCAAGAGCTACTGCATGGACTATTTCTCGTTTAATCTGTTCAAAGGCTTGTCGTTGCTCAGGGCCCCATTTGAAATCATTCTTTTTCCGGGTCACTTGATAGAGAGGGCTCACGATCAGACTGTAATTTGGAATATGCATTCTCCAAAAACCCACAACGCCCAAGAAAGCTTGTGTTTCCTTTTTGCTAGTTGGTGGAGACATGGCTGCTATTTTGTTGATCACATCCATTGGAATCTGACGACGACCGTCTTGCCATTTAATTCCTAAGAACTGGATTTCTCGTGCAGGTCCCTTCACCTTACTTTGTTTTATGGCAAAACCAGCTTTCAGAAGGATTTGGACTATTTTCTCACCTTTCTCAAAAACTTCTTCTGCTGTGCTGCCCCACACAATGATGTCATCAATGTATTGAAGGTGTTCTGGAGCTTCTCCCTGTTCCAGTACAGTCTGAATCAGTCCATGGCAAATGGTAGGACTGTGTTTCCACCCCTGGGGCAGTCGATTCCAGGTGTACTGGACGCCCCTCCATGTGAAAGCAAACTGTGGCCTGCACTCTGCTGCCAGAGGGATTGAGAAGAATGCATTAGCAATATCAATTGTGGCATACCACTTGGCCGCCTTTGACTCCAGTTCGTATTGAAGTTCTAGCATGTCTGGCACAGCAGCACTCAACGGTGGAGTGACTTCATTCAGGCCACGATAGTCTACTGTTAGTCTCCACTCTCCATTAGACTTCCGGACTGGCCATATGGGACTGTTAAAGGGTGAGTGGGTCTTACTGATGACTCCTTGGCTCCTCAGTTGGTGAATGAGTTTATGGATGGGGATCAGAGAGTCTCTGTTGGTGCGATATTGCCGCCGGTGCACTGTTGTGGTGGCGATTGGCACCTGTTGTTCTTTGACCTTCAGCAACCCCACCACAGAAGGGTCCTTTGAGAGACCGGGCAAGGTAGACAGCTGTTCAGTTTCCTCCGTCTCCAAGGCAGCTACACCAAAAGCCCACTTGTAACCTTTTGGGTCCTTGAAATACCCTCTCCTGAGGTAGTCTATACCAAGGATGCACGGAGCCTCTGGGCCAGTCACAATGGGGTGCTTCTGCCACTCATTGCCAGTTAGGCTCACTTCGGCCTCCAATACAGTTAGCTCTTGGGATCCCCCTGTCACTCCAGCAATGCTGATGGGTTCTGCCCCTATATAGTTTGATGGCATTAAGGTGCACTGTGCGCCGGTGTCCACTAAAGCTTTATACTCCTGTGGGTCGGACGTGCCAGGCCATCGGATCCACACAGTCCAGTAAGCCCGGTTATCCCTTTCCTCCACCCGGCTGGAGGCAGGGCCCCTCTAGTCCTGATCATGGCAGTCACAACTCACTTCCTGTAAATGTGAATCAGGAGTCCCTCTATTACACTTAGAAATAAAATCTGCGCTTCTACTCCTCTGTCTGGGGACTTGCTCGCTGGAAACTGGAGCAGCAGCTTTCCTGGAAGAGCCTCCCTGAGTGACTGTTCTTCCTTGCAGTTCATGTACTCGTGCCTGTAGGGTCGAAGTAGGCTTGCCATCCCACCTCATCATGTCCTCTCCGTGGTCACGCAGGTAGAACCATAGGGTGGCCCGTGGTGTGTATCCCCTTCTTTGAGCCAAAGGACGCTTATTCCTAACAGCTGAGACACTGCTCTGTCGAGGTGGGGAGTAGGACAGATCTTCTTTGAGTTGCTGGACCTCTTGGGATAGTTTCTCCACAGCAGAGACAAGCGAGGAAGAGATATTTGTGTCATAATCCCGGAGCCTATCTATCACCTCTGCCACCGTTGGTGTCTCGTCATCTTTCCAGGACATCACTGCCAATGAGTTTGCATGCGAAGATGGTGCGCTCCGTACAAACTTCCGCCACATGGGTCGTGTGCACTCGGCTTCATCTGGATCTTTGGATGACCGTTGATCATCCAGGTCACCATAAATCACCTCAAACACAGCTAATTCCCTGAGATACTGGATGCCTTTCTCCATAGTTGTCCATTTTCCTGGGCGATATGTAACATCTTCTTTAAAGGGATACCTTTCCTTCACTCCAGACAGGAGTCGCCTCCAGAGGCTGAGGGCTTGTGGTTTTTTTCCAATTGCTTTGTCAACGCCCCCTTCCCCAGAAAGGGATCCCAATTGTTTGGCTTCTTTTCCCTCTAGTTCCAGGCTACTGGCCCCATTATCCCAGCATCGGAGCAGCCAGGTGGCAATGTGCTCACCTGAACGACGGCTATAATCTTTTCGCATATCTCGCAACTCGCTTAAGGACAGGGATCGGGTGGTCTCTATTTCATTTATTACTTCTCCCTCCTCTCCCCGCGATGGCCCTGGTTCTTCATCATCCCGTTCTAAACGAGTTGATGTCCGCTTCCAATATTTCGTCTTGTGTATGGGGGCAACTGATACTGGTACGGGTTTATTTTCTGAGCTAGCTCCGGTACTTGTTGTGGGGGTTTGAGTGGCTGCAGTGCCTGTTGTCAGGGCTGGATTGCCTACAGTGCCAGTCACTTTGCATTTCAATCCAGAGACATTCTCTTCCCCCTGGGGGCACTGAATACTGTTGAGCAGGGCTCGGTATGCATGGGCCAGACCCCAGCACGTTGCAGTTATCTGTGTCTCTCTGGAGTTCCCAGCGTAACAACATACTTTCTCCAAATATTCTACTAGTTTTTTAGGATTCTGCACTTGCTCGGGGGTGAAACTCCAAAACACTGGGGGTGCCCACTGCCCTAGGTATTTGCCCATGCTATCCCACATGCCCTGCCACTCGTAACTATCAAGCCTCGGGGCAGATTTCTGGGTGATATTCTTAAGTTGCTTAGTCAAAACCAAAACAACATGCCCAAAAACTAACAATGACTGCACCTTAACCACCCAAGGATGTTCAAGATACAAAAACGTTGTTGTAACAAAGGCACAGACATCATAGAACAAAGTTGCAAAGGTATTATTCTGTATTTCCTCCATATAAAATCTCTCAGAGGAGGAGGTATAATTGCTAATTGCCTCAACAAGGTGGTATCCGAAGTACAGTAACGGTTTCAGCAAAAACCCCAAATACCAGGTAAAGCTGAAAACGAGTGTTTGTATAACAAATCTCGTAGGCAAAACATTACTAATCACAGCAGAACACAGCAGACTCAAACAACCAACACCGATTTTTAACACCCACTGCAAAAAGGACAACATGGTGCTGTGACCAGCAGCTGTTGTTATCTCCAACCCTCGTGCCCCACGTTGGGCGCCAAAAAGACTGTCGTGGTTTAGCGGCAGCTCAGCCCCACACAGTCGCTCGCTCACTCCCCCACCGGTAGATGGGGGAGAGAATCAGAAGGGTAACGCTCGTGGGTTGGGATAAGAACAGTTTAATAATGAAAATTAAAAGAAACAACAGTAGAAATGCAATGTGAAGGAGAACAACGAGAGGCGCAAAGCCCCGGGGGAGGGGGGAAGGGAGGGGAGGGGAGAGGGGGAACGAACCGCCGGAACAAACCGCACGCGCCGCAGCCGCTCGCCGCCCGCCGACCCGACGCCGCGCCGCCCGCGCGCTGCCACTGCCCCCCCTCAATATACTGGTCATGGTGTCACATGGTATGGAATGAACCTGCCATTGGCCAGTCGGGGTCAGCCGCCCCCACCATGGCCCTGCCCCTCCCAGCCCCCCCTGCCACGCCACGCGGCAGAGCGCGGGAAGCTGGAAAGGTAGCTGACCCCCACAGTGAGGAGAATTAACCCCTTCTCAGCCAAAACCAGCACAGAACTATTCTGGGAAATTATTAGATATTCCTTATACTTTGCCTAGATTCTATCTCCCTTTTTTATATTGAGTATGCTCTTTCCTCATAAGTAACTGCATGTGAATCCATAAGACAGTTTTTGAGGAGTAGAACTCTACTTGCTCATGGATGTTTGTAGTTTACTTAGTCACCTAAGTCTTCTCATGTGGAGATACCTACAGCTTTCCATTGATAGTGAAAGAAGTCCAGGCATGTAACCTGAGCGTAGAGAATAGCACCTGCTTTAAGCAATGGCCATTGTGAACATTCCCTGGGCAAATTAAGCTGAGAGTATCTGG
This sequence comes from Phalacrocorax aristotelis, assembly GCF_949628215.1. Classification (NCBI taxonomy): domain Eukaryota; kingdom Metazoa; phylum Chordata; class Aves; order Suliformes; family Phalacrocoracidae; genus Phalacrocorax; species Phalacrocorax aristotelis. Next base: position 4,913,190 of record NC_134278.1, read on the forward strand.
CCCTAAGGAGTTGGGCAAAGCATAAGGATTTTTTTTATATTAATTCCCTTATATCAAATAGAAAGAATGTGGCAGAAAGGAAGAGGTATGACTTGGAGATCTTTACATCGTCCCCTTTCATTGGCTGAAAAGACATGTAGGCCATAAATAAAGAGAATTAGTTTGCCCATCTCCCAAATCCAATGGATTAGGAAAAATTTGAAATGGACGTTGTCCTGGACCAATTGAGGGTTTTGGAACTTGTTAGAATGCACAAACAGGTTCAGATGAGCTCTCCAAAAATATTTCATAAGTAACGATTATGGACCAAAGTATGGTTTTGATCTCTAATAACCGGCACTAGTGAAGTCTCGGGATATCATCATTCAACTAAGACCCTGACTAGTAAACAAACACAATATTGATTTCAGTAGATGAGAAATATGCTAGGAAAGGAGAAGGAATAAGGGGGAGAGGAAAGGGAAGCATTATTTATGGTTTCCTTAAATAAAGGTCGAAAATTTCTATAGAAATGACCTTGTGGATTCAAAAGGGAAAGATCTGCCTTTTCCTTTGGAGAGAAATACTATTTAGATTACCTCCAGACAATGAATGCATGATACATTTTTAGTACAGCCTACTTGGGCAAAGTTGACCTTAAGATCCTAGCTTAGATAGATTTTAAATAGTTATTGGAAGTGAGCACAGGTTACATGTTATAATTCAGAAAGACCATGAAATCCAGTATCTATACCAGAATCTGAAATTTCCAGGAAGAATATGTTAATTACCAGTGAAAATAGATTTTCCAAGGGCAAGTTATCCTGAAGACTTTCCCTGCAAAGAAATAAATTTTAACAGGTAGTTTACTTTCTCCAATCTAGCAGGGCAATCTGCAATGGTATGGGACACACAGACAGTAGAACTGTTTCTTTATTTCTGCTTCCAAAATAATGCATTGTGTCTTCTTGAACAATGCTGCTACTTCTGTTTTCTTTGGGTCGTGGCATTGGCATCCAAATTCTTTTACAAAGACCTAAGAGATCATTGGGTGAAAACCATTATAAATTGAACACTTTTCTTCTTTCATTATTATTGTACCAATAATCTAGGCTAACATTCATAACAAATTTTCTACTTATAGCACCTGCAGTACTAAGACTACAAAGTATTTTATTGCAACACCACCTATTTTTTCAGGACCAGCTCTTTGACACCATTCCCACAGGGGGAATCTTTTAACATCACCAGGACCAACAGGACAATTGTTTACTGTGAAAAGAAATAAATCACTTCCTATGGTGCCTAAGCAAATGTTTAGAAACTTAAAATTATCATCTATTTTTGAAAGTTCTCAAATGAAACTTTTGCAAAAACTGCAACATCTTTCTTATTTATGGATTATTAAGTTATTGCAAACTGCTTGTAGGTCATTTGTTTGCAGAGTATTGAGAAACAAGGTGCTGCTCGCTAGAACTGCTAAATATTAGGAAGTATCTATGAACATACATTTTGAATACAAATCAGAAAATTTCCATTACATATGCAATCCCCTTTTTTCATTTCCCATTATATACTCAGCAATATTATTGAAGAAACAGAGTTTTATAAAAGCTCATACAAAAGCTCATTTCCTCAGTCTACGATCTGACACAAGGAAATACTGATAAGGTTATCTGCTCCTTTTATTGGCCTTATTAATTTTGCTGAATATATTCAAAGACATGCTGTATCCCTCAGAGTAGACAACGCAAAACCCAACATTAGAGGAGGAAGGAAAACATGCTTATTGTGCAGTGCTGCGATAGGTCAGCTTTTGAACTTCAGAACTGCTGGTGTTCACAGTTTCTGAGTAGCAATTACTCAGTATCTCCAAAAAATAGCTTAGTGTACACCGAAACAGCTCAAGTATCATTTCTGGCATATGTCCTATAAAGCATTGCAACTCAATAAAGGAAAAAGAAATGTTTTAGCATAAGGTCATTAGGACAATAAGAACTAACCCATATAATTTTACTGCCAAAGAAGTTGGCACCCGAATCAGGTTGGGTTTTTTGTACTTGTTCAAAATGTTAATAGAAGAGTTTGTTCTGTAGTAATTAATGTATGGTGCTTTATCCTGAATATATAAAATGTTGCAAATGTATTTATGCAATTTGTATGTACATACATAAATATAATTATATGAAATTGTTTTTCTATATTTAAAAAACATTTTGTTGGAAAGACTTTGAGATCCTCTCCAGGACATTCTGTGCAGAAATAAATGCACCCAAGCAACCCATGGGTCCAATGCTTTTAAGGCATTAGATGTAGGAACAGCTGAAATATTCAGCACATAACATTGTCTTATTGTATATGGCCAAGTCCAAGACATCTGTCCAAGACCTGTAGCTTTTGTTTGCATGTGGCCATTGGACATGCTTAGGAGTCTCTGACTGAGCTGCTGGGATACATTCATTGTTGCGAGGACCATTGAACAAAATTCAACAGATCTTCATATTCCAATGAAAGAAGTATCTCCTGAGTGAACCACAAATGTACAGTAGCTCAGTTAAAAAGTCAGAATTTGCCTTACAGATATGCCAGAACACTGATTGACTCTTCTTCTGTGGCAGCTTCTTGTGCCCAAATGTCTACGTCTTGGGCCTCATGGTCAGTCAAAGAGAATTCCCTCTGCTTTTTTGCAGAAACAAGGTGAATTGGGAAATAATGACGTGTAAAGCCTTTTACTTCCTATGAACTGCCATAACATCTCTCTTTTTTTGTTTGTTTGTTTCTCTTTATGTAAATATATATGCATGTGTATGTAACTAATGCATATACATGTATATATTATGTTCTATATATGCAGGAAAGTATGTGAGCATATCCATGCTGGTTGTCCCAGACCAGACCTTTGTGGATAGGTATCCTTGTAGATAGGTCTTATTGGAAATACTAAGGGCCAAAAGGGCATAAAGTTTAAATAATTCTCTTGCCCTTCCAGGTGGTTTATCACTCCAGGCCAAGTTCAAGGTTTATTGATTATGTGGCTTAAGGGAAGGTCACAGAACTGCACACTATCTTCCCTAGGGTTTTCACTAAAGTAGGATATTTTGTGGCTAGTTGGGGTCTCAGTTATCAGACAGGACTAAGGTAACTGAACAAAAAAATAGATGAAGCCTCATTTAAAATCCAATGAGATTTTCAGTGACCAGAGCTATATGTTTGCCACTTTCATAAAGTGCTTTAAATTAACAATTTGCTCCTCTGCTATTTGTAGTGGGGGGTTTTGCAGGTGTCATAACTGAATATAAGTTGGCTTTTATATGGCAAGCTGGGTGTCTTTGGTTAAGCAAACAGCTTTAGTTACCTGTGCTTACACTGAATGATCCCATTCAACAGAGCTTTTCTGTTATCCTCTCTGCTCAGGACTTCTAGCACCTTACTTAAAGTATTCTGAGATTTTCTTATTTTGAGTTTTGACTCTGTGATGGGGATCATCCAGTGTAACTGAGACTTCCAAGGAGCTGTAGGTTTTTTTGAAACTAGAAGGATGGGAAATGTAAAAAGAAAAGACCTGCAGGATGCCTCTCCCGAAGAACCTTTGAGGAGAGATAGTTGGAAATGATCATCTACTTAAAAAAAGATACGACATTCTTTCGCATGCAAATTACCAGGGATCCAACTCACATAGTTCATATCCCAACAGGAGGAAATACAGCAGATCTGACAGATGTCATCAGCTGACTTAAATGACTGCATAAAAATTCACAACATAAGTCTTTTATCTACAAACCCTGCATGTTTAAAAAAAAAATGTGCCAGTGGTTATAGGCTGCTACTTTGACTACTAAGCCTTTGTCACCTGCAATTCCATGGATAAACAGTTCTAAATTATGTGCCTTGTTAGACTTACTCAACAATATCAATAATTGTAATATAAAATGTTAAAGACAGATTTTTGAAAAAAAATACAAAAGAGCCAAGAAATTACTCTTGTGCACGCATGCTTCTTTACGATCCAATGTGCAACATTTTTATAGGCTGTATGTCTGAAAGGAGATATATATAATGATGTTTAATGCGTAGTTGAGAGCAAAATTATTACAGTTTTATATATAGTGAAGCCATATAACAAAAGAGCAGTAGCTAGTGTTTGCCCTTATATGAGATGCAGTCATATAATAGAGAGCCTTAAAGCTAGGGTTTACTGTACTTTGGGAATTAATCACATAAACTATAAATTGGGTTCAACAGGCTGGCTGGGTAAATAGGCGCAGCTAATGAGGACACTATGAGATCTTATAAGAGCGCTGACTGCCCCAGGACAAAAGTGCCGAGCTGCACCTGATGGAAAACTAGAAGACATCAAAGCATAAAGGATTAGTGCTCTCACAGTGTTGAGAAATGGCCAGGGGGAGATTCACCAACTTATTACCCACATCCAAGCTAATCCTGTTATCTGCAAAATATGACTGTGTTCAGGAACTGCCACCACCTAAACTTGCAGGAGACTAATTCTGTGTTTACATGGACAAAAGTGCGGGGAATTTTCATCTGGGCAAAGAATATGAGAGATGAGAATTTTTAAGGGTTTCCTTTGTATCACACACATGAAGAAGGGAAAATATAAAATTAGTTCTTTAACGGCTAAGCTGTATCCTATAGGAAAGAATTCCTTCTCGAAGACTATAGGGCAAAAGTGACATACAATTTGTTCCCCCTTGTTTAGTTGGAATGTAGTTACACTTTCCTAAAAGAAAATCAAAATACATTGAAAATAACTTTGAAGATGAGAGGGATTAATAGTCCCCCAATATCCCTGTCCAGGAAATCTTTTGTGCAGCAAATGTCTGCCTGATGTTTTTTCAGTGCAATAAAAGAAGGTGAAAAATATTCCAAGGTCCTTGCTGGAACACCACAAAATATAATTCATTATCCAGCCTAAGATATGCAAGTAGACTCAAATTTTTTTTTAAAAGGTTTATAATTACCAATGTTAGAAATCTAATCTTTTTTATACCAAAGATCCATCTTGTACAGTCAGCACCTACAGCAAATAGTGGACTTTACTTTTCAATTTGAATAAAACAGAAATAGACCCAAACAGTACCTCTTGGAGCAGATAATTCCGGGGAAAAAAAAGATAATTTAGGGGAAAAGTCTCCAAATAATGTTTAATCTAAACATGCAATATGCTCCTTCCAGTGGCTCAGCAGTGCCAAGGATGGTTGCCTTCAGGGCAGAGTTTAGGCATGATTACCCAGGCAAGCCCATGGCTAAGTATTTATATGGCATTAAGGAACACCCCCGGCACACAGATCTCGCAGGCAAGGATTTATCTAGCTATTTAAGGGAAATGATTAATTTTGTAGGTTTTAATTTTTAGGGATGCAAGAATGCCAAAGTGCTTGGTGATGGAAAAGAATCATTGTAAGGACAGCATTGCCCGCAGGCTTTCCTTGGCTTTCTTACTGTTGTTGCTGTTTGACAGCACCATACCTAAGTTGGGAGAATATTGCGATTAATATCCTCCCATTAGCAATGAAAAATAAGCACCCTGGTGAGTCGAAGCTAGTGATTACCTGATGGTAGTGAATCACAAGTAAGGACGAGGGGAAGATTGGTGTGGTGACCCCACAATACCTGTGGAAACGAATACCCTTGACTTGCTTATCAGCCCCTTCCCACTTGTGTCCTTTCTAACCCCGGACTCCTTTTTCCCTTTTCTCCTAGCATCATCCAGTCCTGCAGTACCAGACTGTCTCACCAATAAAGTCCTGGACTATTCACTAAATTTCAGTCCAGATATTAGTGGATCCTCCTCCGTCTATACCCATATTTCTTCAAGTCAGAGAAATGAGGAAGGAACAGATCAAGAGACCAAGGAATGTTTATTGGATAATTCTGAAGTTTCTTTAATTTGGCAGGGTGAGGTTCTTTCATTCACGTAACTGATATAAACTGAAAATTCAGACAGTGAGATCTCTCGGGCCTCTTGATTTTACTGACATCTTACACCTGAAGACTTAAATTACTCTTAAATAGAGATGTCTCTTCCTTGGGTTTTGATTGAGACAGGTTTTTAAATTTTTTATTTTACTTTTCTTATAAATGTGCAAAAAGCCTTCACAATTGAAAAGGTGTCAACTGTTGGATTCAAAGCCAAATAATTTAATTCTGTCATAATAAAATGCCTTATTCAATTCAAAATAGATCCATATAACTTTTCAATTTACTAAAGAATATTTTGCATTTTTTTAATCTTCTTAAGAAATTTGAAGATCCATTACAGCCGCTTCCCTAGCTAGGTCTTTCAGACATCAGTGAAGTGAAGAACAGCTTCAGTTAAGGCACAGGTGGTTAGAAAAACAAGCTAGAAAACTGTAGAATAAAGAGGGACAGATTTACAGCCATTAAAAAATGAAGTAGTTATACAGAGCACCGATAATCATATAAACCTCTGCATGATTGTCTGATTATGGGCTGAAGAATGTTTCTTAGTTCTTCATCTCATTTAAACCAAAACAAAGGAATGGAGGAAGAAAAAATACTGTGCATTAAAAATAAGAAGAAAACCAAAACCTGATTCTTCCCTGGAACCTGTAGATGCCAACATGGTAGTTATAACAAGTGTTTGCCTTCTGGTTTTAGATACCTACTGATCAAATGGGAAGAGGGAATGAAAATTAATATCCACTAATGAATTTGCTTTTCTTATTGATTTGATGTTCTCAAACACAATTTTGGATGACAGAACAAAAGCCTCAGAAAAGATACTAACAGTTAAAGAGAAACAGTTTGAAGCTATGATCTATACAAATGTTATATTTAACCTGAGATTGGGGGGTGTGAAGGAAAGAGAAAGATTTAATTTATTTAAACGTGTGCTGATTTCGAATGCTTGATATGCTCAGCTTAAAGCTCAAGTTGTGCCTGTTATTTTCTTCTGACCTTTTGTCAGGAGTTTTCTCCATCCGCCTCAGCCCCCCTCACCCCCACCAAGTTCATGAGCAATATTCCTGATATGCTTTATTATATTATTTTTCAGAAAGTACAGATGACCTCTTGGCAAATCAATCTGCGATAAGGAAACAAAACTTTCCAACCCAAGCCTTAATTACTTCTGAAAAATCTTGTCTCACAACACATGGATCCCAAAATTGACCAAGGTTCACCCAAAATGCAGGAATGAAGGCTTATGGCAACAAGTCCCAGACGATCCCAGAGTGGATATGTACAGTTTTCCTTGGTCCTGGGCAGACATCAGCTCCATTTGCTCATCCATGATTTATTCAGCTAGTATATACATATATGCATTTATGCAAAGAAGTTTCCTAGCTGGAGAAAAGGTAAAATTATATAGGTCAATAACTCCTCCCCTTCCACCTCCTCCCCTCTCCGCAGATCACATTGGAAAACACTGAAAACCCTTCGTTTATATTCTTTCGATTGAAAGGAATAATTTTTTACTCTGTAGTCCAAGCTGGACTACAAAAAGCGGCAATAGCGGAGTCCTCAGCTTGCCTTTAAGTCTTTCTGGAATGGGAGTAAAACTAAGTCTACAAGGTACCTTGTTTCTGTTAACTAAATATTTTGCTTTTATTTCCCAAAGCTATGGAAAATGTCAATATAACAAATTTCAAACTACCGAAGAATGTTTTGTTTGTAGCTGCAGAACTATGATGCTTTTACTTTCTCTGTATTGATGTTTTCTGCTTTTGAGATCTAAGCTTGCCCAGAGAAGCAACAGCCAGTTTATCTTCAGTGTATGCATTTAAGGGACATGTGATGAGGTATTTACCTCACCTAACCTCATATGTCTAAAAGTTACTTCTCAAATTTATATTCAGTGGGGTTCTTGGCATAAGAGTACTTACCCCAAACAAATGTGTATGTTTACAGTGTAGATAGCTATATTTGGGCTAGTTGATCTATGTAGTCTGTCAAGACTGTTGGTGTAAAATTCATAAATTTAAATAGATTTCTAAAAGGGTGAATTGTTTAAAGATATCTGAAGCTAGATTAGATGAATTCTATGTTTTCTGACCATTTTATCTCTTTCCTTTCGAGGTTATGAATGTTCACACTTCATCTTTTTTTTTTTTTCTATTTCATTATAATCTTTTCATACCCAAAATAGAAATGTTTTCACTCGCTGGGGTGCACCTTTGAGCTTTCGCATTTGTCTGATATTCCAGGAGGCTGAAATGGGGATAGAAGTGACCACTTGGTTCTGATTCCCCCTTCATTGTCTGGGAGATTCACAGGTTTCATTTTATGGTGAAAACATTTTTAAAATGACTTATCCATTGTACAGATGTTGATGATTGGAATAAACATTTGCTTCTGTTTCTGTTATTGCTGGCATTACTGTCATTACAGGTTTGCTTGGGCACACTGAGGATAGCTGTAACCCTGGTAGGTGCTGTGCATACATGTGTCAAGGGTCACTATAATTCGAAACAGCTAGCTAGAGAAGTAACTAGATAAAGTGAGGGTTGCCATCTTATTCTTTTGGATGACCTTGTGTGGGAAGGGAATAAGAACTCAAACTCATGCAAAGAAGTCTGTGGTATACTCAGTTACTTCTTCCGAGTCAAAATATCTGCAGTCACATACAAGCCCTTTGCTCCTATACCACGTTTCCCTCCAGGGTACCTCCACAGTGCAACCAGGAGATACAGCTCTGTATAGACTTGAGCTAACACGAATCTAGATCTCAAGAAATGGTCATATAATGCAGCCTTCTGAGGCTCATGGCATTGTCTTTAGTACTGCTGAAGCAGGACGATGAAAAGCTTATGAGTTACAGAGTGGACATACATTTATCTTACCACATTAGGGATAAAACACAAAATACAGTCTTAATCTTTTTTGCTTTATGCTTTAGAGATGAAAAAAACCTACCAAATAATTGGGATTGCCTCCATGCTAGGACATCTGATGCTCTGTTTGCTCACATTGGTATGGGTCAACCGATACAAAAGCAAAGAGATAAAGTCTGAGTATTTTGAGTTCACTTGTAGCAAAATAAAGTTAAACAGAGAGAAACTAATAAAGCTAAGTCGTGCTTTGCAAGGTACATTCAAAATTTTTGGATAGACTGAAGAGTGGGAAAGGCCTGAGGTGAGCCATGTTTTTTCAGTCGTCAATGTACTCTGGGCCTGCTGATGGCCATGTTTGGCTGGAAAGCACTAATTAGATTAGATATACTTGGCTAGAAGGCAGAAAGCTTAAAACATTAACTTCTTAAACATGTGCATACATTTGGAATATAACATATTCCGCTTTTAGAGGTATATTCTGAGTAAATATCTTCCCAGCATGATGTCATCCTTCAATTTCTCAAATGGAAATAAATATGCTGTTTCAGAATCAAATCTTGCTCTTGTACGCATGCATACTAATTTTACAGTGTTCAGAGACGAGCATGGATACAAAAATGGTACTAATCTCTTCTTTTGTTCAGTTAGTAAATACCTAGAAATGCTACACTTTTACTGCCATTATAAACATACTGGAGTGATTTTTTTTTTAGTTAATTTTCTGTTTATGATCACTGAGGAGAGAGCTAAATAAGCAACTCTTTTCTTCAGTGGGGATGGCTCAGAGCTTCCAAACAATGTGGACAAGCTTGAATTTTGTTGTCCAAGGATAAGATGATGGGCAAGTACATGATCTAAGGGCAATCTGCTTGTTATGGTTTCCCTCTCATCTACTTGATTCTTTGCTGGGGCACACAAGACCACATGAATGGTCACAGAAAACTGAATAGTCAAAATATCTTCTCTTTGGGAATAACATAAACTTGGAGAAATTCTACTAATGTCAGTAAAAGGTCCTAATGAGAAAAACTGGGAGCAATGTTGGATCAAACAAGCCCATGAAGTGATAACTTATACACTGGGGAGTCAAAATGAATGAGTGTCTGTAAGATCACCTCTGGTGGCATTCACATGGTGAATAGCCTGAACTGCTTTCTGCCATCAAAAGTAAAATACTTTCTCTTGGCCTGCTCATTGGTTTCAGTGGTCCGGATGAACTTGTGAGGGCAGAAAGAGGAAAGTCTAGCTTGTAATTTGAAACCACTTATTGGTGAGAAAGAACAGCCGAGTCCAGTAGGTTTCGTTCATCTTTTTCTTCTGTGCCTATCCAAAGTAATTTTTGCTTTTATTTTTTTCCCTATTTTTAAGTCAAGGTCCTACAATATGGTCCAGAAATAATTATTCTGGGATTTAGGAGGCCTTATGAGTTCCTCTTCTGAGACTTAGGTTCAAGACCTTAATCTTCTGGATACTTATAATGTGACCTTAGGAGATGTACATTTAGGCAATGGAACACCCTATTCTATATATTTTGCATTCCACTGCAATCCAAAATTTGGAATTATGTCATTAAACTTTAGCTCTACACTGTGGACATTTCTGAAAACAAAATTCACCAAAAAACAGAGTTTGGACAGTCACTGGGCATTTGTGACCCTGGGCTTCAATCTTCTTTGGAGGTGGCTGTCTAAATCTCATCTGCAGACTTATACCTTTTTCTCAGACTCTTTTAATTTCAAGTCATTTTCAGCTCTCAGAAAATGTCCTAAATAAAAATTAGAAGCATTTTTTAACTTGTTCCACTTTATAGACATTGGGTGTGATTCTTCTTTCCTCTTTCAGGCATTTTCTGCAGTATGAAATGAATGAAGCACTAGAAATGTCAGAAGGTAATTTTTCCATTCCCTGTAAGGGGGAGGTAGGATACCTGGTTAAAGTTGTCAGGTGAATCCTACCCCCACTGACTGGGACTAGCAGATTAGTAGAATTGCCTAATATGCGAATCCTGATCTGGTTTATCTGTGTGCCTACGTTCATCCCATCTAACTGAGCTGCCTTGGATTAGGATGAAATTGTCCTAGGGTTCCTCTGTAGTCAGGGGAGACAGATCTACACATTCACATTGTGTTTAGAGCTTAGGTGGGCCTCCTTGCTCTCTGGAGAACTCATTTCTGTGCATGTTGAACAGAAGACATTGAGAAGACTTGGCAAAGAGAAATTTGGTGTGGAACTCAGTCATCTTCGGTTCTTTCTAAATTAGGCTGTAGGCTAAAATTCCTCAAGCCCTAGACAGTGACAGAGTTTGTTTATTTTTCAAGACTGCCTAATCCTGAATCTGTTTAAATGCCTTCCTGCTCCACCAAAAGTTCAGGGTTGCTTTAGTTACCCATATATACGTAGCTGGGAATGTCTGCTTTGGAGACAGGCATCACAATCTAGCCTTATGCAGAATAATGTCTGAATCTTACTCAAGTCTCTTTGGAAGATGCCTGAAACATGGGACATAGCCAGGAAGTGATCCACCAGCTAGACTGTGGTATGAAAGTGATACTTTCTGTCTTTCAAACAGTAAGGACATTCAGATGAGGGAATTATGAAGCACTCCAGGGTCCTGTCTCCAGGACTACATTGGCTTACTAATCCTTGAATGTCTAATGTAAAAGGCATGTGCATTTTGGGGAATTTTGTCAGAACTGTGGCCCCTCGTCAGTTGAAAACCCTAACTAACAACCTGAGTTATCCTTCCCCTAACCTTTTTACTGCGTAACTCAATGAATTTTGTACTCTTTCCTCAGTGCCTAAGAGAAGGTACTGCACAGCCTGGCAATTAAAGTATTACAGCCTGAAAGACATGAGCTTAACCCACCTCAGGATACTTAGCGCCTTGAATTCAGATCTCCCACTTCACCATTACAAAAATAGGAGGTAATAATACTTACATCCCTTGAAGGGGCTTAGATGAGTTGCATCCCAAAACACCTGACATTTCATACTGATTCCCTGTACTCCTCTTGGCAGAAGAAGGTCAGGCTGGATTGCCCTGTAAATGTCCCTAGTCAATAAGAAGAAGGAAGCATCACCATTAAGCAGACCTGTTCCATCTTTTCAGAGGTGGTACAGAGAATTTAGGTGGTTATTTAAAATGTACTGAACCATCACAGGCCAAATGTCTAAAAAGTTAGTGGCAAAGTTTGGACCTAAACCAGGTGACAGGATTCCACCTTCTGACATTTAGAGGCTTAAGTTTCAGCAAAGCAACAACCAGAGGATTGTACTGAAGTCCACTCCAGCCTTTAATCAATCTGTTCCCCAGTTCCTGTTTTTAAAATGTGATTATTGACGCAGGGGTCATGAGATTATGTCTACTGAGGATAATGAAGCGCGCGTATGCTGTAGTGATGGTTATCATCGAAAGACTCAGGAAAGGAGCAGCCTCAATAAATTGCTGAACAAACTTACTCCTGACAGGGCTGCGAGACCAAGCCCTTAAGCCAAGATATCACAGAAGTCTTGGCAAACAAATCAGATATGTGGCGCCTCAGAAATGATCTTGTTCTGCGATGGATAGGGCTTCTCCTCATCGCAGCACTGAAAAGCTTCTGTTGACTGGAACAGGGATGTCCTGGGGTTCTCTAAATTACACAAGAGACACAAAGGTAGCAAGAGGGTTCCTGTTCCTCTGTCCCAGCTCTGAGCTGTGCTTTATTTACTGTCCCTTGTCCATTAAGTTTCACAAAGCAATATGCATAAAGCTACGTGTATCTAGGGACAAAGAGAAAATCCAGGCTCACCAAAAAGGGATTTAAACAAAAAGAGAATACAGGCTCAGGAGTGTTCCCGAGGAAAAGTTGCTCTCTTACTTCTGAAAGGATATGTAACCCTGAACTGTCACAGTTTGCATAGTGCTGTGTACATGCTTTTAATGAGTATTGAAGCCAGAAGGCTTTCCTATTATATTTGCGTAGTTGGCATTACCTTTCCATGGTTCTAGGTGAAGTGGTAGTACAATACCCACAATTCCTTCGGCTCCCCTACCCGCTGCAGCTTCAGCTATAGTAGCTGACAATGTAATACTCATTCAGCAGCTGATTATAATTAAAAATATCAGAATAATTAAAGTCCTCGGCTTGACAAGCAGAGCCATAACTTTGCCTTCAGACATTCCTCTCTAATTAGTTAATTAATCCTAATGCAAATTATAAGCAATAATTAGTCAGCCAAGCTTGACATAAAAGTCTGCTGACTTACAGCTAAAAGGCTTTTCTGGTTGTTGGTTTGTAGCTTCTTAAGGTATCTTTTGTCCACTCATAGTTTCTGTGTCTCCAGTCCTGTTAACTTGCTGCTGATCTATAGATATGCAAATTAGTTTGCGGAGTGAGAAAACACAGCTATAAAAATTTGCACTACCATAGGCACTCTTTTATTTGCTTAATAAACTGGATAGTTGTGATGTGTATAGAATATAAATAAAACATCACACATGCATTCTAATACACTATAAACGTATGCTTTTATACAAATACATATATTTAAGAATGTTCACATTCCCAGGTTTAGCAGAATAGATCTGCATGTAGATGGTCTGAGCTGTTCTGGACAGTGACATAACGTAAAACCCAAAGTGATTCTAAGATTAAGCTAGATTCCGATCTCCCATATCATAAATGAAATCAAATTCTTTTGTACCAGGACAACCGGTATCTGATTCATGTTTTTCCATAGGTTTTTAACAGATCAGGACTCTGTTAAAGTGAGATAATTTGAATTATCATCAAATAAATCAAAAGTGTGAATATTGCATTTCACATGGCAACGCAGTCAATACTGGTGTGTTGCATTCCACAAAGCCACAGTGCTGACGTATCATAGAAACACTCTCGATTGACTTGGAACACTCATGGATGTTTATATTTTTTTTTAATAAAGCATTTTGTCTGAAGGCATTCCTATTCACACACAAAAAAAGCAAAGTTACAGTGCTTAAAAAGTGTGGAAAGCAAAGACGGAAAAATGATTCGGAGTGCATAAATACTTTGAGCTGAGAATCCTTTTTCTAACAGAGTGACAGTAAGTGCATTTTCTATGTCGTACTATGCTTACTTTCATTCTAGCTTTTCGTGTAGTTAAAGGTAAGGGATCACAGGACCATAAGACATCTGACCACCTACTGATATACACATGCCTTTTTGGTGACAGCTTGACAGTGTCACATATTATGCTTATAAAGAATGAAACACAGAAGCAGATGTTTAACCTGCACTTCTCTGAGCCAATGCAGTTAGATTCCCTGTGCTAGTAACAGAGTACTCAGAATGGGAATACAAAAAGCTGGAATCAGGACAAAAACAGATCAGCTTGTCTGAATTCCCTTGAATTTGTAATATTTTCATGAAATGTAGAGTTCCAAGCATTATTAATTTAACTTCAGGAAAACCATAGTCAAGATCCATTCTTTTTTGTTAATTTTCTTGGTATTCATCTCACCTGACTTTGCCTGAGCTATGGCAATTAAGACCCAGATAGACATCCTCTAGAGTTAGGGAGGGAAAGAGAGTCATATTGTCGTCTGGCCAGAATGATCCCTGGGGATACCGATCTTTTTCCATTGTCTACAGAGGAAAGATAAGGTGATGATAGTCCTGAATTAAGCCTCAGTTAAGTGCCTAAAGTTGGGTGAGAAAATCTGAGCATTGTGAAACACCTTGAGTAATCCAAAATGCACAATGACATTATCTATTTATAGCGTTACCCTGCTGTATTTTATTCACTTGGTGAAAGGAATAAGAAAGAACAGGGGCTACTATACAGTAAATCACACAATGGATTTGAAAAAAGCTCTTTTCAAGCAATTTCATCTTTGAATTTTCAGGCTGCACAGAGAAACCCAAATCATTCAGGAGTGAGCACGTAAATTTTCATGCCCTTGGAAAGAATCTGGAAATCTGGCAATGGCAAAGTTAGGTTATCATAGAGGATCATGTTTAGGCGGCAAGTAGTGGGGAAACATTACAAATCTCAGGGGTGTAAAACATCTAGATGTACATGAAAGAAGGAGAAAGCATTTGTGTGGAAAAACACCTCACAGACATCATGACAGATCCCAGGAATTAGTGGTTACTCTGGATTTGTACCAGCTTTGAGGATCAGTTAGGATTGGAGACTTGCACCTGTTTCACTGCCTTCTCTCTTTAGCTAAGATCATCTCAGTTCAAGAGAAGAAAGAGGTCTTAAAATAGTGATTACAGACCTGTGACTTTCTAGTTCTCGAAACTCTTGTTCCAGTCTGGGTATTTCTTTTGTTCGCTGGCTGTTGCTTTGGAGACCATGGTTAATCCCACCAAAATTTATGTCCCTGAGGTTATTACTTTGTCAGTCACTCAAAGATCCTTATAGAGAAGGAGTAAGAGAAGCCCTTCTTGAGGCCATCAAGGAATGTAGATTGAAGCATCAAGAATACAGTTTGGAACTCTTTTTTCTACTCTTCTATTGGCAATATAAGGGATACCAGAGTGTGAAGCTTCTAATACCTAGTAGCCGAGAGCCTCGAAGTAGATGAGAAGGATCATCCACTGACAATTACCACTGCAGCCCCTTCTCTGTTCTTCATTCACTCTTTCAGCAGGTGTCAGGACATTTCAGGGATTAACGACAGGAATTTCTGTCCCTCGAGGAAACTGAAGGGCAATAATCTACATTTAACTATTTAACTTACGTGTTCTG
This sequence comes from Phalacrocorax aristotelis, assembly GCF_949628215.1. Lineage (NCBI taxonomy): Eukaryota > Metazoa > Chordata > Aves > Suliformes > Phalacrocoracidae > Phalacrocorax > Phalacrocorax aristotelis. The sequence goes on from NC_134278.1 coordinate 4,928,702, forward strand.
AAACTTAGCAAGGCTTCTTTCCCCCCACCATCCCTGACCTGTCTTTCGTTATGCAGCACTTTATATGTGTGAATTATTTTCCACTAATGAGAAGTGCAGTGATTTTGGGTGCTAATGGAAAGTAGTAGGAAATTAATGAGAGATGGGAAATAAGGGTAGATTTTTTTTTTTCAGTGTGCTTGTGTATGAATGGGAGTTACTCTGTGTATCAAGGGGAGAATAGATTAAGCATTTTGGAACGCACAACCCAAGAGGGATAGTTAATCCTGTTTTTGACAATCGCAAATGTAATACGTACAAATGAGGAGAAGCATTATGCATGATTTTCCTCATTTTACATACAGCACAATATGTTATTTTCCAGCTCTTAATTCATGTCTTCATTAAGTAAAACTGCTCTAAGTCTGACTGGAGCATGCTGAAAAACTGGGAAAGAATTAAGATCTCAACGATGATATATTAAGTGTTCTTTCCTTTTTAAAATGTTTTAGGACATGATCTTTTTATTAGCAGAGAAATATATATGATAAAGAAATGTGGTGCTTATGCTTAGTTTACTTGGCTACTGTTGACTGATCTGTGATGGCTGTGCAGGCCACCAGCTATAGCTCTCAGTGTCATGCCCAGCCAGTGTAGGTGTCTGCTCTTTTCCAGGAAGTTTGCAGTTTAAAAAGACCCTTACGTTTCCAATACACATATCAAAGCTGAAATCCTAGTGCTGTGTGGTTTATCTCCCTCATCTTCCTGTCCTTCATGCCTGTGCTGGCACTCCACATAACACAGTATTCTCTCCTAAGAAGGCTAGACCCTACTCACGGCCATGGCCAACAACGCCCTTGTATGATACCCCTCAGGAACAACCCTAGCACTTGTTGGAGCCTTTGATTTGTAAAGAGTCAAATGAAACGCCTCCATGTAATTTATGCTAGTTGCTACTTCAGAGTTGCTCTAAATCTTTGTGGGAGATCAGTTTGCATCTTGGCCAAACCCAGCATGTTGTAACCTCGCACACTAGTGCTGATTCCATGTCAGGGAAGATGCCCGTAGGCTCTGGAGAAGGAAAAACATAGAATTTCTTCATTTCTTCGCTTAAGAGTGTCGTGATTTTAACTGTTTACCCTTTATTTAACAAGCAAATTAAAATTGTCAAAGTAAACATGTTCCTATATTAAAAACAACTGCAGTTGTTTCAGGTTAATTATTGTCAAGATTGGTACAAGATAAAGCAAGGTAGTTATTAAACATTAGCTGGAGAGATGTTTAACAGTGGGGTTCTCCAATAAAACAAGAAATACTGCCCTTTTTTTTTTAATTACTAAATACTAATCTGTCCTCATAAGCCACTGATTAAACAGTTACACAATTGTGTTATTGATACTGAATATTGGAATACCCTGAAGACCACATTGTGTTCCCTCTCAAGCGTAAATGAAGGGAAATTTTTTCAATATGTTGCAGTAATAACCAGTAAAATTTGACCTGATTTGAATTAGATGTTGTTACTGGGATTCATTATGCTTATTTTTAGTTTTCTGTTATTTCGCATCTGGTCTAAGTCAGTTGTCAAGGTTCCCTCTACAAAGAGTTATTGGGATGAGCTACTCTTTAAAGATGCCTGTGTTATACTCTGCTGAACACCAAGGAAGCTGAATCCCATACTGATTTCCAGTATTACCATAGTGACTGTGCTACACCAGGCAAGAAAACAGCTGAAATCAAGGGACTGCTTTCAAAGGCTATAGCAAAACAACATAAAAATATATGTTCTAGATAGCTTAAAAGTGAATAGAAAGAAAAATCCTTGTAAAAATCCTTGTTGGAATCAATGGGCTGCCTGTATGGTAACTAAATAATAAGGTCTTTGAGTTGAGAAACACATGTTGCCTCGCATTTAGAAACCCCTCGTTTATTACCAGTATGTAGAAGTCAATCGAAAAACTCATAATCCTAGCAGGAATTGGAACAGATTTCTGGATGTTGTCAGGAAAGTGGCAACACAAACAGTTTCCTGTTCAGTATCTATACTAAAATCACAGTCAGCTGTGATTTCTGTGGCTGTTATCTTCAAGACATGAGATTTGGACTTGGGAAGACTGAGTTAAATCGAGAGCCAACTTCCAGATTTTTGGGATTCTGATTTAGGAATTCCAGTGAGAGGTTAGATTAACAATTCATACAGGCATTAATGTTCAAAATACCCCTTATGTTGTGTTGAAAAAACATTCCATTCTCAAAAAAAGGACACACTGTTAAAATCAGGTGTAGATTTAGACTGGACATAAGGAAGAGATTTTGTACGATAAGGGTGGTGAGACACTAGAACAGGTTGTCCAGAGAAGTGGTGGATGCCCCATCATCGGATGATTTTAAGGTCAGTTTGGATGGGGCTTTGAGAAATCTGATCTAGTGAAAGACGTCCTTGCCTATGGCATTGTGGTCGGACTCGATGATCTGCAAAGGTCCTTTCCAGCTCAAACCATTCTATGATTCTATGATTCATATTGCAAAATTCCGAGTTCTTATGAACTAAGTTGCAGTTGTCTTAAAGCTCCAATTATTGTCATAACTTTGGAAAGTCTTTAAAGCTTAAAGTGTCACACTTTCTACAACTTGGATAGAATTCCAGGATTCTCTACTGTTCCATGGAAGTCTGTGGTCTGAATCCAGCCAACAGGAAACGCTGGGACATCACTCTTATTTGATCTCAATGAATTCCATCAGCTCACTGTGGAAAGTGATCAGATGGCTATTTGGTAAATAACCCTTCTACAAAACAAAAAGGAGGGACCAAGTGTGTTTGAAGGGAGGATAAATTGCTGATAAAGAGGGATATGCCAGTCTGTACAGTGTCTGCCTCAGAACAGCTAGGTTTCATGAGAAGAAGGTCACCTCTCTGGAATGTACACCAGCCCACAGTTTTCATCCTTCATGCCAAAGAAAAACGGTTGAGCACAACTTAGGTATTGGTCTAAGCAGCTGTCTCAAGACCTAGCCTGGAGATCTGCATTCCTATAAGAACTAACCTGAGTGTATTGCAAAACAGCACTGTTTCATAACCTCAGTGATGGCTGAGGTAAGCATGTTTTTATTATTTCTTTTCCTATGGAGTACAGAAGCTTAATGTCCAAATACCTCAGTCATATAAAAGATCTGATCATCAGAACCCACCAGTAAGGAAAAGAAAAGACTATTCCTTGAGATTTTACAATCAGGGTATAAAATACTATTGGCAAAGTCAGTTTTTGTCTAACTTCAGAAACCTTCAGAAAAAACATCCATGTTGGAGCTGGCTGCCCAAGCTTACTTTATGATGAATAAGGAAAAATGGAAATGTTTAGAAGAAATTTGTATTAGCTCAATGAATTCTGCCTTAAAAGACCATACTCCTTCTCACCGACTGTAACAGAAACTGAGATCACTAGCTCAGATATTTGTTGTTAGACTGGTTAAGCATCTGAAGTTAAGTGAGGTGAAACCCTCCCAGAGACATCACTGGGACTAACTCAACCCAACTTTAGTCCACTGTGGTGGGTGAACCTGGGCTAGCCGCAACAAGCCACTCCGTCAATCCTCCTCCTCAGCAGAACAGGAGAAAATACAATGGAAAGGCTTGTAGATCAAGATACGGACAGGGACATCACTCACTAGTTACTGTCATGGGTAAAACAGACTCAACTTGGGGAAGATTAATTTAATTTATTACCAATTAAGAACAGAGTAGGATAGTGAGAAATAAAAAAAAAACTAAAAACACCTTTTCCCCACTTCCCCCAGTCTTCCTGGGATCATTTCCACTCCTGACTCTTCTGCCTTCTCTCCACTGAGCAGCACAGAGGAGATGGGGAAAGCTGGCTGCAGTCACTTCATAACCCTGCCTCTGCCACTCCTTTCTCCTCATGCTGTTCCCCTGCTCCAGCATCGAGTCTCTCCCCCAGGAGATAGTCCTTCACAAACTTCTCCAGCATGGGTCCTTCCCACAGGCTGCATTGTTCCAGCAGGGCTCTTTTCCCATGGGATATAGTCCTTCAGGAACAGACTGCTCCAGCTTGGCTCCCCTGTGGACTGCAGCTCCTGCCAGAAACCCTGCTCCTGCATGGACTCCCTTCCACAGGCTGCAGGCACCTTCAGGGGGTATCCACCTGCTGCAACACAGAGTCCTCCATGGGCTGAAGAATGGACATCTGCTCCACCATGGTCCTCCATGGGCTGCAGGGGCACAGCCTGCCTCACCATGGTCTTCAGCACGGGCTGCAGGGGAATCTCTGCTCTGAACGTGGAGCACCTCCTCCCCCTCCTTCTTCACTGACCTTCGCGTCTGCCGGGCTGTTTCTCCCACATTTTTCTCACTCCTCTTTCACAGCTGCTGCACAACATTTTTTTACCCTTTCTTAAATATGTTATCACAGAGGCACCACCAGCAGCACCGATGGCCTGCATCCATTTTGGAGCTGGCTGAAACTGTATTTGTCTGATATGAGGATAGCTCCTGGTGTCCTTACAGAGACCACCCCTGCAGACCCCGACCCCTCCCAAAACCTGGCCACAAAAACTCAATACATCTGTTAAAATTAAGGACCTAGTCTAACAGTCATCGAGCCTCCCTCTATAAATCAGAGTCCATTCACCTTGTCCCAAAATAGGCACCCAACAGAGGTGAATCACCTTCTGAGGATCCAGTCTTTCTCCATTACCTGTCAGAAAAGCCTAGATGACTGATTTAGACTCACCTTCTTGATCTTTGTAAGTCAGGTAGGAGGAGTTATGGAATCATAGAGTTCTTTAGGTTGGAAAGGACTTTTAAGATCGAGTCCAACCGTTAACCCAGCACTGCCAAGTCCACCACTAAACCATGACCCTGCATGGCTCCTACTGCAGAGATCAAAGCCCAAGGACTGTTTGCTGACATCATATTGATACTGTGCTGGTCAACTTATTCTGAAAAGGCACAGTTGTTAATTCTTTTTTTTTATTATTATTATTCCTTTTTTTTTTTTTGGAGGAACCAACACAATAGATTCTGTGTTATGACTAAATTCTTCATAACTGTGTAAGGAACCTTGGAACCCGTCCAATTTGAGTATCTGCTTTCTGTGTATGGGTCTGAAGGTAATAGTTTCTATTTTAAAACTGAAATTGGAACCTACAAGTAACCAGATTCCTATGCTACATAATATACTTAATCAGGTACACTTGTTTCTCCTACTAGAAATCTTGCACCCAGTCAGATCAGTGGTGAGATCTAGGAAGGAAATAGGTTTTAAATTTTATTTCAATGTGATTTAAAAATAAATACATGAAAAGGAAACAATTTTTGTGCTGGGGAGATGGACTCATAAGGAGCAAAATATTTTATTTTAGTAACCCTGAAGGGCTACAGTCAAACTTAGAATAAACTTTCATTTAATTATAAGTTTTAAAAATAGAAACTCAGAGTATCTCATCTCAAAAAAGTTTGAAATGGAGTATTTTGAGCAAGACATTCCATTCTTTTCTTGTATGCTTTGGGCAGACTAGAATGAGTTGAAATCAGACTATTTCCAACACACATTCTATGCTCAACAACTCAGCATTTTCAGAAGGAAAAAGTGTTTGTACTGGAAATTTTCCAGACCGCTTTCTCTTGATTTTTTTTTAAGCTGATTCTCTCATTCCTTAGGCTTCTGGACAGAAACTCTCAGCATGGTGTCATGATCCAAACTGCTCATGAGCCACCCTCCAATTCCAAACAATGTAACTTCAGAGAATTTCCTAATCTAGCATTATGCCTGTGCTCATGCGGTGTATACCTGTGGCTTTTTTTCAATGAGCTTGTTTGCTCCCACTAAGTCGGAAAAGCCCCAGAGCAGTCTGGGAACCTGCAAGCATTGCAGTGTACCTGCTTTTTCAGCCCTGTTTGCTGACATAAGTCCACCGCACAGGTGGGAGCGTGAGTCTAAGGAGCGTAGGATGCCGTGAGCTTCCCTGATGTGTCGTAATTAAACACCTGTGCTAAATAGCTCTTTGCCGAGCCACTGTGAAAATCCATGGAGTGCTCAACAGTCCTGAACATTTTCCATCTCTCACTTGGGCAGGTGGTCTCACGTTTGAACTCTGCTATTCAAATAACACCAAAGACAGAGATGTGATTTCAAGACCTCTTCAAGGCCTTTATTTTGTTTTGTTGCTGCTGTTATTTTTAATGTTAAAAGGTAATCCTGAACTGCCTTATTCAGCATTCCTGGAGTACCTTTATATTCTCAATATTTACAGTCATCCATACAGTTGGCAAAACCATATGGATGGCTATATGGATTACGAGCCTAGAAAAGTTATATACCACAAAATGAGTTTGTGTTAGTAAAGGGAAATGACTTAAATAAATGTATCTGTGGGAAAACACACTAATCATAGAATTTCCTGTAGTCTTAAAGCCTGTCTCTAGAGTCTTTTCGTAAACATGGAGTTCTTCAAGACCTCATAACTCTCTACTGGGAACAAAGGCTACGTCTACACCAACAAACAAATCAAAGCCAGAGCATGTTCTCAACCTCCGTCCCCCAATTATCCAGAATATATAATTGTTCACATGCTTCCTGTACGGTTTTGGCTTGCACTGGCTAGCACTCCCCTAGACTATGCCTGGGCATGGCCCCAGGGATTTGCACATGCGATGGACTGCTCCCAACAGGCAGTTTGGACTCCTGTCTGGAGGGAAAGAGAATTTAGGCATGTGTCTACAGGCCAGGTTGTTCCCCTTACCTTGCAGGATGGATCTGACCTCTAATTGATCCATGGCTGTTTTTTATTTAATCTTATGCACATAACTAACAATTCAAAAACAAACCTCCTGGTAAAATAGTGCTAAAGAGCTTGGTCCTGACTTCTTCTGCACATATAACTTCAAACAACTAGGTGACCATGACCTGACACAGAAGGGTAGATGTGGTGCCTGAGGACATGGTTTAGTGGTGGACTTGGCAGTGATAGGTTAGCGGTTGGACCTGATGATCTTAAGGGTCTTTTCCAACCTTAACGATTCTATGATTCTATGATGGCTTAAAGCAGGAGACAACAGAGTCGGGTATGAGGCACAGCAAGGGAACGTGGCCACCACCTTTGCCATGGCATGAGGCATGGGTCAGGGGAGGCTCCCCTGGCCTAAGTGCTAAGGTGGGAGGCAAAGAGAAAGCCAGGGGACCACCACTTCGTTCTTCATACACTGTCCACCTCTAAGGTTACTGACCCAAACTTCAGCCCAGTCAACATCTTAATTCTTGGAGTCATAAGGACCATAATAAAGGACAAAATAGTTGATAACTTTTATGGCGCTGGCTCTTAAAATTCCTTCATCTACCCTCATGCTGAGCCAAGCATCCTGTGTTTAAAGGAACCAGAACCTATGCTTTGTTTCATCCTAGATATTTGTTCCAGAGAGGTCTTCAGACATTTTCTAAAAGGACCAACCAAGGGAAATTTTTGCTTAAAAGCAGTGTGGGATTGAAATGTATGTGAGGTATCTTATTAGCTTTGAGTTTATTCTCAATTCAGTCACAGGAAATATCCTTTTTCCTGAAGAAGCAGCAGTTGTCATATTTTGCTGCTGTAGTGTGTGTAATATCAATCTCATGTTTATTTATGCATGTAAAGATTTTATTATTTACATTTAAATATTTATAACATTTCTGCATAAGCAGCCAAAAAAGTTCATCTCTGCCCTTTAGGAACTAAGCAATTTCATTTTACTAGGTAGAATTTTTTCTATATAAATAATTGACGCAATGATTTCTCCCTCTGTCTTTATGCTATTTATATCATTTCTTAAATGCAAGAGGGTTATAGAACTAACAGACTGACTGGTCTGTTTTTATTGCCTATCAAATCCAAACAGAGTAATATATCACATGAAGGATCTGGAAAAGGGAGTGGTGATAAAACACTAAAAAATAGGAATGAATTCATTAGAATTCAGATATGGAAGCCTATGCTAATTACATTGTTACATTGAAAAAGTGTTTGTTTCTTCCTGGAAATAACTTTATGGTTTTTTTTTTCCCCGAGATTAGCTGTATTGTCTAGCTGTATAGCAATAGATATAGTTGCTGTTCTTTCTTTCAGTAGTGCTATCCTTAAAATTATTTTGTAAAAATCGAGGCGTTTTAAAAGGACTCCACAAAACCTTGATGGTTATATGGTTGTACTTGGAACAGGTTTTCCCTCTGTCAGGTAACTCAGACCAGTTGTGCCTGCTCCTGAAGGTGAGGAGAGCACCTTTTTTGTTCTCTCCTTCCTCTTTCACTAACTACTCTGGACAAGGTAACACTGGCTTTAAAAGTTTGTCTTCGTGAGTGTTGTTGAAAAAAAAAAACCTCACTTATGTCGTAGCAATGAGAGAAACAATCAGTATCCACTGATGTTTTAAACAATAGAAATATAAGGGGAAAACAGATGCACAATGTGGAAGAATAATACAGCAGGTAAAATTCCTCGCTCATTTATTACTATGTTAACACAATAATTCAGTGACCAGTGGACTTAACCTTTTTCTTTTTGTTTTCTTTCTTTTTTTTTTTTTTTATTTTCACTTAAGTCAATGCAATCCCAGTCAAGGAGAAAGTAGATTGGTCTATAGATTCTATCACCAAACAGACCCTACCAAATGGCATCACAAATATGTCAGGCATTTTCACAAGTTGCACCCTTGTGCAAGACTGTGGTGAAAGAAATAGACAATCTCTTGTGTCCATCAATTGTGTTTGCAACCCAAGCAGTCAAGAGAGTAGAAAAGAAAACAGGAGAGCCAAGTGGCTTATCCAAGGTGTCAGGCAAATTGCAAAGCCAAGTGTAATGTCCAGGCTCTGTGTTTTAAATGAATTAGCTGGTCTCAAAATCCATCCTGTTTCATTAAGCCACGGTTAAACAAAAGGAAAATGGAGTACTTTTTCTTTTACTCATCATTCATAGTTTATCTTCCTTTGGCTGCTTCTCATTTTTTTTTCCTATATGTGTATGTTTCCCATGTGGAAGCAAATGATGAGATTGTCTGTTCTTGTTTCGGAGTTAGGAACACAGTCCTTAAAATCACACCCAACACACCACATAATCTACTTCATAAATTTCCTTTACAGGTGGTCGGGAACCAGCGCCTAGGGGTAGGTTTCCATTGTTTCTCCTGGATCTATTAAAATTATTTCACACAATTTTAGTTTGCTATTTTAATTTTTAAGGTTTCGTTCTGTTTCCTTACTGGTTTAGGGATGAATATTCTCCTTTTGCTTAATTTCAAAACCAGAAGATTGTGTGGAATTTCAAAAACTGCTCCAACGTGAATGTTGCCAGCTTTGCAACCTGCTTAAGTAACCCAAGGGGAAAAGGAACAGAGGAAAAGAAGGGAAAAAGGCATAGCTAATAGTCTAAATTGTACCTCAGAAAGAAGATATATTGAAATAGCTTTATTAAGTTTGAAAGTCAGGCATGAGAGCTGGATCACTTCTGCCAAAATGTGGATGTTTCCATTGTTTTTTTCTAATCACTGCTGACCCTGGCACACAAAAATAAAGAGTCAGTTTTGAAATGTATAACATTTCTTTTGAAATTCGGAGTAAACTATGTCCATTATTACTGGGATTCACCTCACCTGCTTTAGGTATCTAGAAGTTAGATACCTACACCTAAAGTGGTCAGACCAGGTTCCTTTTACAAACAGTGGAGAGCAAGAAGTGTTTTCAGAGAGCAGTTCATCTCCTCCTAGGGTCTAAAAGTTGAGAAAAGAATCTGGCTTTGGAGGCACGTATTTTTCTCCATTGACCATCAAAGGAAGTTACTGCATCACCTGGTTCTGTACTCAGATTATTAGCTTACAGATCTCAGATGGCAGGTAAGATAAATCTTGTTTTCTATGACTTGCATGTATTACAGGTATTGCACAAAATGAGGGAAGAGTTTCCCCTGAATGTGGCAGAAACCAGATTTTTGAAGATTATAGGCAGTTCCAGGTTTTTCCGTTTTTAGGTTTTAGAGTAGAAGACCTACAAGGCTTCTGATATTGCATTTTCAAGCTCTTCCTTTTCCTTCAAACCCTAGCATCAGTTTCAAATATATGCACTAACTAGACCATAGAACTCCTACAAAAATCTCTGAATGCTCTAGATGCATAGCTGATGATTGCCATTATCATCAATCCGTCTCTCTTTGCTAGAATAAATTTCACCTAAAAAATAAATATTTTGGTGAAGTGGGGGGGATTGCACGGATTCCCATTTTCGCCAGAAAACGTATTACAAATGGGGAAGGTCTGGAAATATCAAAAGAAGCTGTAGACATATTATTTAAGGAATTTAAGTGGGTTAACACCATTGAAAGCACTAAAGGTTAGGGCCTTTCTTAAGGAACAAAACTGTATTGTAGATCCTCACTTTCAATTTACTGTATGCAACTGATGTCAACATTCATAATGCTGTTAGCCCCAAGGAAATGTCCTTACTTGTAGGTTCACTTGCAAGAGCTGTGAGACTGATGCTGTAAGTGGCTTGCATGAATACCATGGGACCTGCGTCTAAAGAGAAAGGAGAAACATTTATTAGTTAAGAAATAGCTTGGCTTCTTTTTCTTCCTTTTCATCTCTTACCACTGCTCTGCTACTGCTTTTGGTCTATATAATCAGCTAATGAGGTTTCCACTTCTTCAGGCAATGAGGCAAGTTGTGCTTGAAGAAAAGTTGTGCCGAGATTCATTGCAATGCATTCATATACTATTAAGAAATATTTCACAGAGCAGCACATTTAAACAAATATTAAATTCACACAATTGTTAATCAGCGTGCCATCTGGAAACATTTGAAAGTTTAGACTCTTAATTGCCTGAATCTCATAAATGTTCAAAATTGTTACATACTACAGGCTATATTGCATTTAGGACTTTTTTACTGTATAAATACATGTAATTAAAACGTGAGATAGGAACACTTTCCAGCAGCTGTTGTGAGAGCTGTAACCATCTTCCCTATTAATCTTCAGGGATTTGAAATATGTGTTGCTGAGCACCAGGGTCAACGACATGCCGTTACATTTGAATCCCACCATTTGACAAAGCATTGCATTCTGTTTCTAAATTCTTTCATGTGAGTGACAGCTACATCCATTTCTTCCCGAGGCCACTCTTTAAATTCCTTTGTACTTGTAGAAGCAAGTTTGCTGGCTCAAGAATTTTGTCTTAACTCTGCCTCTAAGACTTGTCAACGGCAAATTAGGACAAGAAATTCTAATTTATGTTTCAAAGGCACCTATGGTAGTAAGAGAAACTATTTTTATTTACATTTTTTTCCTCAAAAGTGTCAAATCAAAGACTCTATAATTACTATATATTTTCAGGAGATGTCATTATATTGACTTCAGGGGGCAAGCAGTAGGTAGGGTTAATCTGAGTAAAGTCAGTGAAATGCACAAAGGATTTCTGTTCATCACAAATGTTACTTAGAGAATTAACTATCTCAGTAAGAAAACAGTAATATTCAGGTTATCAGCCGCTCTAGTCCAAGGTGTTTGAACACAGAGACAGAGGACGCTTCTGGGGTAGGGCAACTTCTTCATGTCCATAGGTCAGTGGAAGAGTACCTCTTTTCATAGGCCCTTAATGGTTTTGACTAAGGTAGTGAAAAGGTTTTCGATGATCGTGCATCTTCTGTTTCTCAGCAGACATGTTCAACAACCTGACATTAATGGGTAATTTTAATAGCATCGCTCTCTTTGCTTTCTCAGGAAATTCTCCATGTTTGTTTCCTGTACTCTCTTGTCACAGATGCTTCTTACTTAGGAAGCCCAGAGGCAATCAGCACTGACTTTGTTTATCTCCGCATTAGTTCTCAAGCTATGGCTATCAACCACCAGCACCTTTTACAGCCAGGAACATATGTGATACAGGCTCCTTTGTGTTGTTTTCAGATACTAAAATACATGCTATTAAAGTGTTTTTCTGATATTGTTTATAAGTATTAAATAACCGTGATTATTACCCTAGGGAAGATACATAGCTGTGAAGAGAAAGGAGTGATTCATGTGATCTTGAGACAGATGACCCATGCTGGTGCACATGGAAGGGATGATGATTAAGTTGGTAGCTGATGGGAATGATCGTCTCTCCAAATGTCAAGCAGGGATATTTATTTTTGTGTGTGTGTAGGATTACCAGAGAATTCAAGAAACGAATGACTGAAAGTCCTTGTCCTTAATCCCATTTCTAAGAGGATCTCCACCAGGGGAAAAGAAAAGCATGCTTGGGAACAGAAACACTACATGTTGGGGAGGTGCTTGATTGGCAAAACATTACTGTTATGTAAGAAAGGTGTAATTTGTCCTTACCAAATAATTCCTGTGGGTTTTTTTTGTTTTGCTTTTTTTTTTTCTTATCCTGAGCTTATATCCCTGTCCCAAGAAATAAACCGTAAACTGGATTGACTAAGATTTACCTTGCTGCCTACATTCCCTTTCCAAAATGTGGACTTCTTTAGTATTTTTCAGCGGTAGACCCCTGAGGAAATAGACACCTCCAACAAAACACCCTTTGCCCAATGAGTACATGGATAACACAGCTAGATGGGACAATGGTGGACTTGGAAAAGCAACTGTTGGTATTGCATTTTCATCCCGATTATTCTGATGGGACCCCTCTCTTAATCCCTTTTCTGCCCTCCTGCAGGTGTGAGGAATGGAGCAATGACCTCTTTTGCAAGAAGAGAGAAAACAAATACTGCTTTCCCAAATTAGGATTTCACAGAAGAACTGTAAACTGAGGGCTTCAGCATTTTTTGTTTATTATCACAGTCATTTGTTAAAGACAGGAGTCCTGAACAGTTTGGGTTTTGTTTTTTTTATTTTCTCTTTTTTCTCTTGAGTTAATCTGCTCTTGAAGGAGCACATATTTTCTTGAGAAGAAGAAATTTTAAACATGGGAGAGCACTTGTAGTATTTCTTATCCAGACATTATTGGAAACATGCAGAAGAGGGAAAATTAGTGCTTTAAATCAGTATTTTTGTGACACAGCTGACAGAGCATATTGCAAGTAGGGCTTCCATACCTTTGGGTTATGAAATGAGAGACACAGACCCTGAGTTATTAGTGTTAAAGAGAAAGAAAAGTGCTGGTTTAGCACAAATGAAAAATTCCCACCAGTTGATTCATGCAGTCTTTTTTGTGAATGCAGAACCAGATCCACAAATACAGGATAAAGAAGCAAATTTATTTCAATAGCTAGAAAGGGGGGCTACTGTCCTTTAGACACAGCTGTCCTTTATCACAGCTGTAATTGGGCAGGGCTCTGGAATTCAAGAGTACCAGGTTTCTGTCTCAAGACACCAACCCAAGATTTGTTTTTCTTGTGCTTTTTATCAAGGAGCTGGTTTCGTCCATCCTTTCCTGAATTTGGAAATATTTGTGTGCCCTAAATTCAAGGTCTGACCTATTGTCCAATGTAATCGCTTTCTGCTCTCTATCGTTTAAAAGAAAGGATGCTTTCATCTGCCTATCCTTGGTTTTGAGCTCAGAAATATTTATTTTTACTGATCTTTGCTGCTGCTTTCCTATGTGACACTGGCAAGTCATTTCACCTTTAGTTCACTCTTCTCTGTCATTCTTACAATGGTAAGCTAACAGTATTAATTTCTCTGGCCTATTTCAACTGTTACCTCTTTGGTCCATTTACTTCTGTAAGGGAAATGAAGGCTAATAATTCTACTGAAGTTTCTGAAAAAGGAAGAAATAGAATAAAACAAGGAGGCATGAGAAAAATGCAACAATATCAGTTATTCTGTATGCAGTGGGACACGTGAAGCCAAGCTAGCAATGGGTTTTTGTTTCTAACTGGTTCTTCTCATGTCCAGCAGGGTGCAAGCTCTAATTGAGGCTTGTGAATGGTTGCAAAATTCAGAGCTTTTCTTTATTCTGTTGATTACCAGATAACCTTTAATGACTAATACTGCATCAAGACTACTCTGTAGAGGGGGTACTAGTGATCTGTCTTTCCTCTGTCTGGCCACTTAGTTTTATAAAACTCAAAAGCTGTAACATCCTTGCAATCTGTACCCCATCTGTCAAATTTTGGCTGAAATTGGCCAACAGATGTTTTGCAATGCTACTGCTTCTCTCCAGTTCCACCGCATTCCTCCCCCAACATGCTTCTTTGACACACACTCCCAATGCTATGGTATGCAGAAAACATAGCAAGACAAGGCTTTTAAAAGCCCTCTTCATTCCTTGAAATAAATGCACACCTGGATATCAAGATCTATATGCCTCAGATGAGTACATAACTTGTTCTAGGCAAAGGGGAAATCTGCAGAGGGCTTGAACTGCCTGAAAGGGTGTATTACATAAACAGGGATGAGAAGTATACGGTGGGAAAAGAAATAGAGGTAGAAAGGGGAAAATTAGTTGTTACAGGGTCATACAGGAAGACAGCTGTAAAAATGGAAAGGAAATTTAGGGGGTTTTCTGTCACACTAATTCTCTATCCTGGACTTCACAGCCTCACATTGTCACTGAAGTACATTATCTCCAAGACAGCCTGAGTCTTCCTTCTTGTGAAGTCCAGCGTACCATACGCATAAGTCCTGCAAGATTTTTTTCTGCCTACAATGTGATTCTAGTATTCTAGACTATTCAGATTGGATCATGCATTTCTAGTGTTACATATTATTTAGATTGGATTATTTAATCAGATCATTTTAGAATAAAGTATCATGGAATCATAGAATGGTTTAGGTTGGAAGGGTCCTTTAAAGATCAGCTAGTCCAACACCCCTGCCATGGGCAGCTACAGGTCTCACTAGATCAGGTTTCTCAAAGACCCATCCAAACTGACTTTGACACTTCCAGTGATGGGGCATCTACTACTTTTCTGGGCAATCTGTTCCATGTCTCGCCACGCTCTGTAAAAAGTTCTTCTTATGTCTAATCTAAGTCTACCCACTTTCTGTTTAAAACTGGTGCTCCTTGTCCTGCCATTCCAGGCACTGATAAGAAGCCTCTCTTATCTTTCTTATATTCCCCCTTTATAGCCACAATATTGAAAGGCCACAATAAGGTCTCCCCAGAGCCTTCTCAAGGCTGAACAATCACTCAGCTTTTCTTCATAGCAGAGAATTTCCAGCCCTATGACTGTTTTCTTGACACTGCTAGACCCACTCCAACAGGTCCATGTTTTTCTTGTGCTGGGGACCCCAGAACTGTATGCAGTGCTCCAGGTGCGGTATGTGGTCATAGAGACTGAAACGTCAGAACAAGATGCCTCTGCATCTCAAAGTGATACCTTTCTGGTTCTGATTCCACCCTGGGCTAAAGTGGTTCCAAATTTTTCAAAACAAAGACTTTGTTGTTAATATATCCCATTCAAGGCAAAATAAGTAGCTTCTGGGACATCCAAAAGAACTGCAGGCCACTAGAGCCCTTGGGATTCTTGACATGGACATTAATGTAAGCAACAACATCCACCATGCTCAGCAGGAAAATTGTGGACAAATTATTTAAGTGCCACTGATCTTGTCTTAGATCGGGGGATGGTACGGTTGCTCTTTCAAAGACTTTCCCAGCATAATTTTCTATGATTTCTAGGAATGATGGTCCACTGTGTTTCTCAGCAGAACAGGGTAGTGATGCTGCATGGGGAAATTTTTGTAATAGTAATATGCACATAATGAAGAGATCAGAAGATAGGCACACCCAGAGAAATAGATATGATATGGAAGTAGACTTGTGATACTTGTTTAGAGCTTGGTTGGCCTGATGTTCACTATTTATTCTTTTGTTTCTTATTGCTTCCCCTAGCATTCTTCTTTTAAAGCAAAAGAAATATATTAACTACCAAGTCCCTTCCCCTAAACTTTTTTCACACACCACCTGCTGAATCTCTGGATTAAAGCAACGTAAGAACAAGAGAAAGCTTTCCTCTTCAACAAAGAGGCTGAAGAAAGGGTTAAAGGTATTTTCTGCACCTGGAAATATTTTTCCACAGTAGCAGAGATGAGCAGTCAGACAGCAGCCTTTGATCTTTCCATGCTGTGTCACAGCTTGTGCACGAAAGTATTTGGTGTGAGGTTTGGGAGAGCCTACCATCTGACTATGAAAGGTGGGGAATGCCATGGTAAAGAACATTAAGGAAAGACACACTCTGAGGCCTTGTTTCCTCAGACAAGGCTGTTGATATCCCTTTTCCTTCTATATTACAGTTACAGCTGGACAGCCACACAGCTGGAGGCAGTCCTTGCAAGGTCCTTCCCGCCTGAAGCGCAGACGGACACAGCGGTAGAATTACTTTTCACTGTGTCATCAAGACAGTCCTCTGTAGATCTGATTCTCCCTCCTCCTATAGAAATTGAGGCCAGGATTTATCCTGTGCTACTTAAGGTACCCAAGCTACTGTAAGAATATTATCTAGTCAGGGAAGAAAGAAAGAGGGAGGTATCTCAGGAGAATCAGCCAACCTACCTAAGATCTAAGATACACTTATCTCCTTCTCTGTATTGACTATAGATGAAGCCTGTGTTGCCACAGAGAACTGAAGTACTTGAAGCTGGGTGGGATGAATACAGGCCTGTTGACCCAAACTGTGATCGGAAAACAACCAGGTCAATAGCACCTTGCAAAGTTAGAATTCACCAAGGTAAATCTGAACTTCTTCTGATTTCAGTATGTTTTCCATAAAATTATATGACTTCACCTGAACAATAGTTTGAGAGTATTTCTGTTTGTTCTTGCACATAATGTAGCTGATCTGATTTTCTTTTAAGACAAGAATGTAAGTATAAAAAACGTCTGTTATACACAGTTTACAAAGACATGGAGACACATTCTGTGCAAGTATTTTCATGAAACATATGGAGGAAGAGAGAGCATATCATCACAATGTTTTTCTTCACATTTTTTTCAGACTGTAATAGTCCAGGAGAGGCGGCCCTGATAAAGCAAGACATTGCAGAGGAGTTTGAATTCCATGTTTCTATCTGCACCACCACTTTACCTGCACGGAATCTGCAGAAGGTGGAACTGAACAAGATTGCATGAGATCCTCTGGTTTACTCCTTAGCAGTAGGCCAAGATGCAAGATCAACCATATCTAAGGCCTTTTGACAGCTACTTACCTAGCCTGCTCTCAAAAACCTCCAGTGGTGGATATTCCAATGCTTTTCTCAGGCAAAATAATCCAGTACTTCACTTTCCTTCACATTTCCCTTAATATCTAGATGTTAGGGGTACGCCACATGAATATTTATGGGAAAGTAAGCAAAGAAATAGAAAAAAGATAAATTTTTTTCCATTTAAATTAATCAGGATTAATTTTTGTAATGCATTTCTTTTGATGTCCATGCACTGGAAACACGTGTCATGGTTATTTTATTTATTGAGTGGAGAACACAGAAGACGCAAAACTGAATTCTCACATATGGGTGAAGGACAGGTTTTTGAAATATAAAAACAGCCCAACTTTTAAATTTAATATACTGGATTCTTCATGGATTAGAAACAAGTGTAAAGGACCTCTGGAAAAAAAAAAAAAGTGTGACTCTCCCCTTTCTTGCCCTGCAGGGCTGAAGGATAATTGATTGTAAAGATTTTGGCATGTTTAGGACTCTTTCAGGACTCAATTTTCCTTTCCAAGGGCTTGCGCAAAGGAAGGAATCCACATACAGAAAGGAGAAGAGCTTTTTATATGGCTAGATTTTTTTTTCTTAATAAGTAATAAATAGTAAGAAGTAAAACAAGGATTTAGAGAACTAGAATAAATCCATGGACACAGAGAAGAGGAAAGGTTTATAGGGCAGGGTAGAAAGGAATGGTGTGACGTAAACGAGCAGTAGTACAGCTTTTCATTTATCCTGTTGTATCACCATCTAAACACCCCACATTTATACCCATAAGCATATGTGACCTGACATATAAATGTGTAGATTCACAGTAAATGAAGTGTGGGCACAGGTACCTGCCTGTGTGTATGTACTTCTATGACTTTATATTGATATATATAGAACATGTATTATGCTACCTTCGATGTAAAAAAAACCACCCTGTTTTAAAAATACAGCATGTAATTTTCAAACATCATTGAATTATTTTGTTCTTGCTTTTTATTGGAAGTGCTTCACTTAAATGAATAGATTAGATTCCTGACAAACTTTTTTTTTCCTCCAGTCCTTTCAAAGTTTACATAATTAATAAGTACTGAAATATTTTTTATATTTGTATGACAAGATCTGGATGGAGCTGTGATCTGGACAGAGCACAGGCATAGGAGATGGTTCAAATAGCTGTCTTATTGGTTATCTGTCTCATGGTCAGAAGTTCCTGCAGCAGTAGTAGACCCAGTATCCCTCATCTTTTCTCTTGGCCTTGATGTCATTGAAATACATGAGCATCTTATTGCTCTTTCCTCTAGCGCTGAATACTCCTAGTCTTGCCGAATAAGCAGCAGTAATTTTAACATCAATAATCCTTGCCATCAAGACCCCTTGCCAACAAATAATGAATATAAATTGGTCAAGCTTCCCAAATTCCCATAATACAAATCAGACACAATCAAGGGTGAAATTAAAGGATCTCCCAGCCTTTCCACAGCCACTGATCTTGTTTCCATTTTTAAGGAAATTATACTAGCTTAAATAAAGGGAATCTTGACAATCATTTATTTTTGCTGTCCTTGCAGAGCTTTCACAGTTAATAAACACTTAACATTTTCAAAATTAATTGCAGTGGAATTTTCTGCACTATTTAGAGAGCCTTGAAAAAAGGAGTTGTCAAACAGACCCAATATGTCTCAAGCTCGACAACCATATGACTTAGCCTTGTGTTTTAGCCATACGGATGAGGAAGGCAACTGTGATTACTCCTCATGAAAGGGGGGGAAGCGAACAAGATTGCTAATGTCAGCCTGGGTTGTCAAGTGTAACCAAGACTGTGGAATTGCTGAGTTGTGTACCCAAGAGTGTGTCAAGGCTGGATAACTTCCATAAAATAGGACAGTCCGTCACGTGGTGCTTTGAGCCAGTTAAAGAGTATGTGTGCCTACAACAGATGTGCCGTGTTAAAGATAGTACCCAAAAATGGTCAGGTGCCAGCATAACAAGTTTGTGAGCAGATCCTCCCAGCAGGAGCCAATTTCAGTGAAACAAGCTGGCAAGGCAGCACACTTGTCATGGATGCAAATGCCAGATTTGGCATCTGCAGGTTCGTGGCACAGAGGAGGGGGGGGAAAGATCCAAGTTTCCACCACCAACTGGTGCCAGGGCTTCAAAGAAGAAATCTCTTAGATGTTTTGTCTGTAGAAAATGTTGACATGATGGCATAAATCTCATTACAAAAACAAAAAAAAAAACCACACACACACAGAAAAAAGAAAAAAGAAGAAAAAAAAGCAACAACAGCAACAACAAACCAAAATCCCAAGCAGTAGCTGTTCTGTAGTGTGGTGATCTCTGTTGCCTAGCTGTTAAAAAAATAAGTTGGTGTCCTGCCTTCTCTAAAGTCAAAATCCCATCATGGCATCACTGCCTGCTTGTATGAAAATATTCACAAGCCAGACAAACCTGGAAAACTCGCTGTTGTTAAAATGTGACGGCCCATATTGGGCAGTTCTTTGTAGCCTTTTCGCTTATTAAAGATAACTAGAGTTTGTTTAAATAAACACAGAAACCCACTGTTACTGAGTTTGTTTCTCATTACGATTCTTCCATGCGAGTCTAAACAATTGCTTTAAATCTGACAGTTTCCCAGAAGACAGTTGTAACAGAAAATGATGGACAAACTTGTGTTGAGAACTTTCTGATTTATTGAATGCAGGTGTCACTTGGGAACAGAAGGCACAGTGGCACGCGTTTCAGGATTCAAGGAAACTGGTTAAGGAGGAATTTTCAGGATTGTCTCCTCCCTCCAAGGCTTTAAAATATATGTGACAGTAAAATTACTGTGTTTACAACTTCTGTTCTGTGAAAACTACAAGTATGGCTGGAGAAAACTTGCACCTTGCATCCAGATGGAACATCTCCCCGGAAGACTAAGGAGATACCTAATGGTTACCATCACTGAAGAGATGTTCTGTGGGGTTGAGAGTCACACCAGAGACAGATGGCTTGCAGTTTCACTTAGCCTTTTATTGATGGTAGGTGCAAACAGCCTGTAGAACAGGCTTGCCAATATTGCAGAAGCAATGCCAAACCAGCTGTTTTTTTCCATTGCCTGGAACCAGGAAATTCTGGTTTTCACAGTTTAAGAAGAATGAATGGTGGCTTAATTTCCAGGACAACATACCAGTTTACTACTCTCTCTCAGTTTCTTTTCAAGGCAACAGACATTGATATCTATTCCTCTAATTCCAACAAGTAGAAGCTGGAAAGGTCCTGTAAGAATTCTTTTCTCAATGTCCTAGTTTTGGCTAGGATACAGTTAATTTTCTTCCCAGTAGCTGGTACAGTGCTGTAGTTTGGATTTAGCATGAGAATAATATGATAACACACTGATGCTTTAGTTGTTGCTAAGCAGCATTTACACTAAGTCAAGAACTTTTCAGCTTCCCATACTCTGCCATCAAGGAGGTGCACAAGAAGTTGGGAAGGAGTATAGCTAGGACAGCTGACCCAAACTGGCCAAGGGGATATTCCATACCATATGATGTCATACTCAGTGTATAAGTTGGGGGTAGTTGGCTGGGAGGGCCAGGAGGGCTGCTGCTCAGGACTGGCTGGATGTTGGTTGGTGGGTGGTAAGCAGTTGCATCACTTGTTTTTCCTCTCTCTCTCTTTTGTTGTTTTCCTTTTCATCATCATCATCATCACCATCATCATCTTAATTTATTTTATTTTATTTTATTTTATTTTATTTTATTTTATTTTATTTTATTTTATTTTATTTTATTTTATTTCCATTATTAAGTGGTTCTTATCTCAACCCATAAGTTTTCTCACTTTTACCCTTCCTGTTCTCTCCCCCTTCCACTGAGCAGGCAGCTGTGAAGTGCTTAGTTGCTGATTGGAGTTAAACCATGGAACTCAGGAATCAGATTGACCAGGACAAGCTGGATCTCCTAGACAGGGTATTCCAGACATGTTTTGCCAGTTGTTATGTCCATCCTATAGTTTGAATCTAAGCTGGTGAACAAAAACCACCTGTACGAAAACACTGGCATAAAAATATGGCACATATGAATTTTAAACTCAGATGGGAGAAAAAGAAAACGGAGAAAGGAGAGAGAGAGCAACTGTGGAGTTATATTGACTGAATTACTCTCTAATCAGGTATTTTTTGTGTATCAGCCAAAAAAAATATGATTTTAGAATCTGGAAACTCCTTACATCCTTTCCATCTCCCTCCACTGTCTAATTCCTCACTCTTTTCCCTAGGTTAAGCTGAAGAAGGTCTGAAAGGTTTCATGAGAACAGACAACACTCTGAAAAGTTTTTCTAGGGCTACAATTTACCCATAAGGGGAATTTCTAGGGTCAGTACCCCAATATTTATGGACACTCAGACTGGGCTGAGGCAGAAGTTGCTTAGAAATAGATATAGATTAATTGATTTTACAGTTTATTTCAACTGAAGTTGAGGTTGTCAAACTGCTTAAACCATTCCCCAGAAATTTCTCTTTCTGTCCACTGATTATAAAGAATGTCTAGGGCATGATCCTGAATATAGAGGTGTACACTACGGAGTTAAGCTCATATGAGCTGAAGCCACCTAGGCATCTAAATCCAAAAATGTCTGAAGTGTGTAAGTTCGATGGCCCTGAGGTGTCAAAATCAAAACACTGTTCTCTTTGGCTCCATACATAATCAGTGAAGAGAAGGAAGCCCTTCCAGAGTTGACTCAAAGCTCCTACATTAAAGTCCCGTTTTGAATCTTCCTTTCGAGTTGTATCTGTTGCCTAAAAGAGGTTGAAGAACCATCTTGGTTTTGACTCCAGACAGCAGCTTTACTTCAGGGACTGTGAATAACTCTGTCCATACTGTTTCTTCTCCTTCCTTGCTACCCTCTCAAGTGTGCTTCTTCACTGCAATTTTCTTGTAAAGAATCACAGAATCATAGAATTGTTCAGGTTGGAAAAGGCCTTTAAGACCATCAAGTCCAGCCGTTAACCCAGCCCTGCCAAGCCCATCACTAAACCATGTTCCTAAGCACCACATGTACATGTCTCTTAAATACCTCCAGGAATGGGGACTCAACCACTTCCCTGGGCAGCCTGTTCCAATGCCTGACCACTCTCTCATCACAAGTTAGACCACCTCCATGACATCTTAGTTAGATATTTCATTGTGCCAAGACTTCATGAAAGAAATTATAATGTCTTTCTTCTCAGCTAACTTTATGGGTTGGATTCAGGTCCAGGTGTCTGAATCTAATATGTTGATTCAGTTATGAAAATGTATGTGTCTAGAGCGATTTGTGACTCTCCATGGTATCCAAGAAATCTGCTGGCAAATATGACATGGGATGTAGAGCTGGAGTCCAGGCAGGATAGCCAAGGGCTTCCCAAACAGCATCAGATGCTTATACTTTGGTATAAGGAAAAAGGTAGCCAGAAAGTTATTTAGATACCTACAGTTAGCTAGCTAAGTAACTCACTGGGCTCTGCTAAGGGTTTCATCGCTTTTCAGATACTTGGATGTTTATTGCTGTCAAAATGTCCCAGACTATCCAAGAAATGAAGCTGTCAGGTATGACACGAGATCAACACGATTTTGTAGTGGCAACCTGAGGTCAACTTGCATACCTTCCCCTACACAGACATATGTAGGCAACTGAGATTAACCCTAGCTGCAACAAAGCAAAACCAGGGACTGTTAAGATGTAGCTGATCTGACCTGGTTTAGGTTATACTTTAGGATGGGTGGAACCAGACTTTCACATATCAACTTGTTCTCTTTGACTGCAAAGGGAGTCTAGCTGATTAACTCAGGTGGGGCTAGCTGCCCTGGAAAGACAAAGGTCGGATGAGAAGTTTCACACCCTTAAAGGTGAATCTAAAAGTGCAAAAACAATAAACAGGGAGCACTTCACAGAAGTAAATGGGCTGTGAAAGTAACCTGCTTTCAGAGAGAGAATCTGAAGACAGCTATCTGTCATTCCATCAAACTACTCTTTTTAAGGAGCGTTTCTTCAGAATTTTCTAATGGTTAGATTATGCCTCTTGCTTCTTCATATACACAAGGGAAAATAATAATCTGGGATGGCTCCTGAAATAGCCAAATGGGCAAACCCAGGGGCAGGGGAACAGCTGCCCTGCAAGTGCCCTTCACACTGCGCTCCCAGCTGTGGCCCATGGAAGGGAAGGGCTGCAGGGCTCTTGCAGAAGGGAAGATTCTTTCCCCTGCCCATTTAATTCTTGGCCTCTGTTGTGTCTGTTGCCTGCGGTGCCAGCTAGTGACAGAAATGACAGCATTTTAGTGGCTGCGTCACCTGTCCTGCTAGCACTAAGAATAGAGCAGCTCTATTTCTCTGCTGCTGCTAAATCCCCATGAGCATATGACATAACCAAAGGAAACCCATCCCTTCTGCTTTGCCTTGATGCCATAAGCTTCAGCACAGCCAAAGAGGCACGCTGCTACCCAGTTTGTAAAGCCTGCATCTGCTCGCAGCCCAGTCAGGCGTTGCAACAGCAACACCAAAGCTGCCTGATGTGTTGGGATGCTCAGCACTGCAAAAGGAGACAGCAATTCACATTTTTGCATGCACATCCTTACAGACACATACAGCCCACCAAGGCTACCTTGGTCATCCCACTGTGTTTGTTTCAACAATGTTTTCCCATCCTTTTTCAGACTGAGCAGGAATGGCTTCTCTGTCTCAAAGAAATACTCCACAGACAGACTGACGCCAAAATATCTGAAAAGGTGGTTTGAAGCTGCTTTCAGGGTGGGAATCCTTGTGCAGAAAATTATTGCAGAATGAATGTCAAAAAATCAATTTTGGTCAAGATCATTTGTTGCTGACCTTCACTATATTGAGTTTTGTGACTTGCAGATTCAAGTTCCATACAGCAGCAGTGCCTACGTCAAAACATCTTTGCCCTGTACAGTCCAGAACAAGGAGGCTAAGGAGTGCCAGTTCTCTCTCCGGAAGGTCCTTCTTGTGGGGGGTGTCCTTGTGTACTGAAGTCCCTTCACAGCCACCTACCTTCTCCCAGCTGAACTGGAGCTGTGTCTGCCTTTAGTATAGTTACAGTCGTATAACTATATTGACAAATCTTATTAGAGAGGACGTATCCTGTACTGATGAAAAACTTCTTAGATTGGTATAGATTGAACAATTTCTTCTCTCTGGAGGAGCAGCTGTACCAGCTAAGGGATGTTTTTTATGCTATTTAATTTATTTTAATACTTTATCCACAAGTTTTGCTGCTACTGCTGTTATTTTTTACCCCTTTGTGTTAAACAGCATGCTTACAATGGCAAAATTTCTTAAAGCAGAGCAAATTTGCCCAGGGAGCTTGTAGAATCTCCCTCCTTAGAGATATTAAAATACTGTCTAGTCATGGGCCACTGGCTCGAGGTGGCCCTGCTTGAGCAGGGGGTTTGACCAGGTGACCTCCAGAGGTCCCTTCCAACCCCAACAATTCTGTGATTCCATGATTCTGTGAAATTTCAGTTAGTTTAAGTATGCAGCTTTAAAATTTTGTCATCATGACAATTCATGACACAATTCTTTGATACCAATCATTAAAAATCATATTCTGTCAATAATAATAATAATAACAGCTAATGCCAAATTTATCTTTCTATTAAAAAAATTCAGTTTGTTGCAACCGGAATCCTGTAACACTCTTTACAATAACAATGCTCTATCAGTGTGAAATAAATATTCTTTTTAGGTTTCTCTTAAATGATCTAGTTACAGCTTAACCAAACAGAATGTAAGTATAATTTTTCCAGTAGATTCCAACCAAAGTTCTCTTAAAAATTGGCAACTACATGTAAAAGATCATAGAAAAAAACAGTAGATGTATTTGCAGCCTGGCCTACTGGACTTAAGTTTGAAATATATTTTCTGTTCTGTTCTATTCCATTCCTGCATTTGTTATGTTCAGTTATGGTAGACCCTGGGGAGACACAATTGTGAATATGGTCCTCGGTGATAGGAAAACAGAAGTGAGTCTGAAATGTTATTACACTCCTGTTAATTTCAAAGGCATTCATTGACGTTGGGCCAATGACTTCATAACAGAGCCCATACTTAATTTTAAAAAGGCTGCTCCGATAAGCACATCATCCCTCTGTAATGAAATAAATTATTACCATATTCAACATTTTAAGGCTTCTGATTTTGTTCAATTTCTGCCAAAAGCGATATTTGTCCTACCTTTTTCTTTCAGATTCAATTTATATATTTTTTACCAAATGAAAAGCAAAAGTTCACCATGAGGGACTCTTCCTTTCTTTTCTTCTTAATTTTTTTTCCCAACTGTGCTGTCTGGCCTTCATAAGCAATTCTTCAAGAGGCGCTAAAATGAAAAAGAAATAAAATGCACAGTTTTCTCATCCATTGTACTGTCATTTTACTTCAGGAAGATGGGAACTGGGAAAGGCAATGCTTTTATGCCTATGTATCACGAACTTTTCCTTACATACAAACTGCAAAAGATTATGAATAACTTTAGAAATGAGCACATGACATTTTCCATGGCTGTACTTTAGAGTTATCCCTCTGAATATCTGTGGAAAAATGTTGTTGGAAATATGCCTCACAATATTTCTGGAACTCAAACTGTGAGCCTTTACAACAGTACCGTGTGTTTACAGAGTTTTTTTATGACCTGCAAGGGAAAAGAAACTGATTTATGCCTGTTCTGTTCTATTCCACATGCACATGCATAAGTGCCCATCCATGCTTGAACACAAACATTAAAAGAGCATTAGAAAAGCCACTGAAGTGAAGCACTCCAAAGGTAAGAAATGCTAGACTTTGACACCTGTGCATATGCACCTTCTTCCGCTGTCATACGTGTTTTCTGATGAAAGCTTTAACTCCTTGTTTACCTACTCTTTTTCCAAAGATTCCGTGCTTTAAAAAGAGATGCTGATCATTTAGTCAATCATTAATCAATATTTTATTTTACCCAAATTATTGAAAATAGAGTCCAAAGTCTGTTCTGCATTTAAAAATAAGTTTCAAGCAAGTTATAACTCATGTGTGTGCATTTCTATGTAGACTAAACATACATAGATATTTGATTGTTTCTGTTCACCTTTAGCCTCTCTTAGTGCAAAGAGTGGGAATTCGTACCAGCATAAGAAGTCTACTGACAATGTCTGTGTGCCATTTAGGTTCATTTTGCTACTGTAAGGAGTGCATAAGCCTTCTTCATTCTTCTAGGGGAGGAGATAATTCTACTGGCAAGTGGGATGCTAACCCAATGACTTCCATTTTTTCATGTGTTTGGTTTTCTCGGTGGTGATATGTCACTACAGGTCTGTTGGAAAATGCATTTCTTCCCATAAGCTGATTCAGAAAATCCTAACGTATACTTTATCTTCTAGGCAGGAAGCTGGTTCAGTCTTTTCATAACTTGGGCAGTCAGCTAGAATAAGATATTAATCACATGGGTATTTTCACAAAAAAAAAAGGTTAACTTGGAGATCTACTCAGTGCAGTCAGGAAAGACTGGACAGTGGTTCAGCTGACCTAAGTATCTACTTAAGGATAAGCTGAATTTTTTCTGTGCTCCATGGGCTGTATTGACTAGATGGCCATTGACTAGATTATAAGCATAGACGTTATTGTCATGTGCCTACTTACTCTATAGACACTATAGGCACCAAAGAGTACATGCCTTAATTAAGGTCTGAATTTACATCATGACCATAATGGATTTGAACTAATGCCAAAACTCCTAAAGGTGGATTTACTGTAGATCTGAACTCTTTTTGAAACACTTTCCTGCTGGTTAGTTGGTTAAATATCAGTTCCCAGATTGTCTTGTAGCAAGTATTTAGTCATTAGGTAACATCTAGCTGAGCAGCCAGAACACCTTACTGCAGGTACAACTTTTTCTTCAGCAGGGGTCCAGATTAATAATCATAGAATCATAGAATCATTTAGGTTGGAAAAGACCTCTAGGATCATCAAGTCCAACTTCCAACCCAACACCACCATGTCTC
This sequence comes from Phalacrocorax aristotelis, assembly GCF_949628215.1. Lineage (NCBI taxonomy): Eukaryota > Metazoa > Chordata > Aves > Suliformes > Phalacrocoracidae > Phalacrocorax > Phalacrocorax aristotelis. The sequence goes on from NC_134278.1 coordinate 4,955,805, forward strand.
CTAAACCATGACATGAAGTGCCACATCTAGAAATTTTTTAACACCTCCAGGGATGGTCACTCCACCACCTCTTTGGGCAGCCTGTGCCAGGGCCTGACCACTCTTTCAGTAAAGACATTTCCCCTAATATCCAATCTAAACCTCCCCTGACGCAGCTTGAGCCCATCTCCTCTCATCCTGTCACTGGTGACTTGGGAGCAGAGACCAGCCCCCCCTCACTCCAGCCCCTCTCAGGCAGCTGCAGAGAGCGAGAAGGGCTCCCCTCAGCCCCCTCTTCTCCGGGATAAACCCCCCCAGCCCCCTCAGCCGCCCCCCAGCACACTTGTGCTCCAGACCCTGCCCCAGCCCCGCTGCCCTTCTCTGGACATGCTCCAGCCCCTCAAGGCCCTTCTTGTCCCGAGGGGCCCAAACCTGAGCCCAGCATTCGAGGTGGGGCCTCCCCAGGGCCGAGCACAGGGGCCCCATCCCTGCCCGGCTCCTGCTGGCCACACCAGTGCTGACACAAGCCCGGGGGCTGGTGGCCTCCTTGGCCACCTGGGCACTGCTGGCTCATGCCCAGCCGGCTGTCAGCCAGCACCCCCAGGGCCTTCTCCGCCGGGCACTTCCCAGCCCCTCTGCCCCAGGCCTGGGGCGTTGCCTGGGGTTGGTGTGACCCAAGGGCAGGACCTGGCACTTGGCCTTGTTGAATCTCATACAATTGGCCTCAGCCCATCTATCCAGCCTGTGCTGGTCCCTCTGCAGAGCCTCCCTGCCCTCGAGCAGATCGATGCTCCCACCCAACTTGGTGTCACCTGCAAACTTACTGAGGGCGCACTCGATCCCCTCATCCAGATCATTGATAAAGATATTAAGGAGAACTGGCCCCAGTACTGAGCCCCGGGAAACACCAGTTGTGACCAGCCACCAACTGGATTTAGCCCTGTTCACCACAACTCTCTGGGCTTGCCCATCCAGCCAGTTTGTTACCCAGCAAAGAGCACACCCGTCCAAGCCATGAGCCGCCAGCTTCTCTAGGAGGATGCTGTGGGAAACAGTGTCAAAGGCTTTGCTGAAGTCCAGGTAGACAACATCCACAGCCTTTCCCTCATCCACTAGGTGGGTCACCTGGTCATAGAAGGAGATCAGTCTGGTCAGGCAAGACCTGCCTTTCATGAAGCTGTGCTAACTGAGCCTGATCCCTGGTTGTCCTGCACATACCTGGTGAGTGTTCTCAGGGTGAACCTTTCCATAATCTTCCCCAGTACCAACGTCAGGTTGTCTGGCCTATTTCCATATCCTCCTTCCAGCCCTTCTTGTAGATGGGTGTCACATCGGCAAGCCTCCAGTTGACTGGGACCTCCTCTGTAAACCAGGACGGCTGGTAAATGATGGAGAGTGGCTTGGCGAGCTCCTCCGCCAGCTCCCTCAGTACTCTCAGGTGGATCCCATCGAGCCCCATAGACTTGTGAGTGTCCAGGTGGAGCAGCAGGTCATTAACTGCTTCCTCCTGGATTATGGGGGGTTTATTCTGCCCTCCATCCCTGCCTTCCAGCTCAGGGGGCTGAAATACCCTAGGGATAACTGGTCTGGCGGTTAAAGACTGAGGCAAAGAAGGCATTTAGTACCTCAGCCTTTTCCTCATCCTTGGTGGCGATGTTCCCCGCTGCATCCAATAGAGGATGGAGATTCTCCTTGGCTCTCTTTGTGTTGTTAATGTAGTTGTAAAAACATTTTTTGTTATCTCAAAACTTTTTTTGTTATTTTGCATTATCTCAAATAAAGAACAGCTAGGATTATCTTAGCCATTTAGCAAGCAATAGCTGAATACTGACTGTATCAAACAGTTTGGAAAAGCAGGGCCATGAATCCATTATTCCACTTTCCTGGCTAAGACTCCTACGCAATAAGCCACAATATGCATTTCTTCAGGTCTGCTTTCCTGTGGTTCTGTAAGTGGTTGCCCATGGCCTGTCTTTGACAGAAAGGGTAGAGGTTCCTTCTCTCCACCCTGCATGGCTTAGATATATATGGTTAAAGCATGCTGCAGGGGTATGGGAAGAGCAGGTTTAAACCTTTCTCAGGCTAAAACTGCCCTGCAACTCCAGTTCTGAGCTTCCCAGGACAATGCTGTAACCACGGGACCATTATGTAAAAGATGAGTGTTGGCAGCTCCTCTTCTGGCAGGTGTGAAAACACCGCTCTCACTATCCATGCCCAAAGGTTTCATTTAGAGACTTATGCCCAAAAGACATTTTCTTGCCTTGGACACCTATTTCTCTGAATTCCCCAAAACCAAGGCACAGAGTGTGTTTCAGACCAAACACTATCCTCAGCTTTTCCAGTGAGCTGGCTCAGATGTTTACCACTAAGTGGGTACCTACCTAAGGCACTTAACTTTTCCCAAGTTTTCTGAAGGTAAACAAAATTAACTGTTGCTGTGCAGGACATGTAGGCACCTCAGTCGGCAGGGTGACTTCTGGGGAGACTGATTTTAAGGTGCACTGAGGCTGAGTATGTCAACCTCAAATCCCTTCTGGAATTTGGCACGTACAGCTTATTTAAGACTTTCTGGAGTCAAAAGAAAGATCCTCATTGTGTGACAGGGGTTTGGAGTCAAACACATGACAGAAATGAAGTTTTCCTGTTCTTCTTTGTTCTTTGTGAAGGAGAAGTCCTATGTGCTAATCCATGATGGGTCTTGAGAGATAGACAGGATAAAGTAGAAAGTCATGCATGAAGCAGGTAGGCATCCACAGCATGAACCTATACACCTACCTCCTTTTTTTACTGTGGCCTTGCATTGAAACTGGAACAGACAGAGGAAGGGACGTGACTGGCATTCATCCTTCTATGCGGAAGAAGTGATAAATCCCTAAAAATCAAGGGGTGATCAGTGGAGGAGTATATTTCCCCATATCTACACAGAAGTGCAGATATATATACGTATAAATACGTACAGCATAATTTAGCAGCACAGCTTTGCTACCAGAGGTGATTCTCCACACAGAATATAATTGAGTAGTGATTTTTTTTTCTTGGCTGCAGAATGCCTTGAATCCTAAAGGCCTACAGGGGTTGGCTGAAGAAGTTCCTGGAAGAGAAATTCATGGAGAGCTATTAAACATAAAGTTTCAAACCTGGTTCAGCCCAGAGCCAAAATTCATTAGTGGCTGGGATGGAATATTGTGCTCACTTCATGTTAACCCCATTGTTATTCTAGGGGTATAGTGCATAAAGATATTCACCCCTAGTCATAGTCACAGATCACCAGCTGGAGTTCAGCTAGACGAAATTTTGTTTCCAACTCAGAAATGACCAATCTTACATTCCTATACTTAGATGAGCTCCATGAGCTTTAAGAAATGAAAATGCACTAAGAGTGTCTTAAAAAGAAAAAAAAAGCAATTTTTGTGTGCCATCTCTGCCTTCAGTCACGCTGTCATACCAAAGTATAAAGCAAAGAGGCTATCAAGATTTTACCAGTGACTGACACTTATCCACTGCCCAGAACCAAGTTAAGATCTAGTAAAGGAAGAATAATTCTTTCAGATCCCCAAAACTCAACTCACTGACTGGAAATAGGGAAACAGCACAAGTTTGTGACAAGTCTTTCTTTGGCTTTGCTGCTCCAAAATGCTGAAATTCACCTCATCTGGTGGCAAGGCAAGAGTACCTTTCACAACAATGGGTTTTAAACAATTTATTTAATAGTTTCAGCATCTAAAGCTTTTTTAAAAAAAAAAAAAAAGAAAAAGTTGTTGTAAATTATTTTTCCCTTCATTACTTTGATGTTTGGAAAAGCAAACATAAAGTACCAAGACTGAAAAAAAAATTAATTTACAGACTATAATGAGGTTGTTCTTCAAACCAGTTAGCAGCACGTACCTGTAGACTGGGCTATCCTCCTTCATCTACAATGAGCAGCAGTGCTGTGTGGTGGTACAGGACAGAGATAAAGATGATTGAGGACAAGAAACGGCTGTATTTCTTATTCGCTTTTATGAGAAGAGAAAAGAGAAAGACGCTAGACAGACTGAGTTCAAAAACTCTTCAATGTTATACTCTAAGCCGTCATTGCCAGAGAAGAAACAAGACAGGGCTTCATCTGAAACGACTGCTACCCACCGTCATCCAGCACGGCCAGTGCAAGAAGTAACCTGATTCAAAGACAGGACTAAGCAAGAGATATCACATAAGTTTTTTATGTCAAAAAGTTAAGAAAGGGGAAGAAAGGATTGTGTCATAAGAAGGATCAACATTTGCTTTTGTGCAGTCAATGGAAAAGCTCGCACTTCTAGCCTTGATCCAAAAGACAATGCAGTATGACAGGTCTGATTAATAGCTTCATATCAAAGGCCCAGAATGTGCTTAAATTCACCCAGAATAAGAACATAATATAGTTTTAAAAGCAGACAAAGCACCAAAGGGACTTGTAATGGTCTTGTTTGACTTCAAGGGAATTTATAATGAGATAGCAAGAGCTTTACTTTAGGTTGCTGGCTTAAATTTGACCCAGGCTGAACTTTGTTTCCACCAGATGTTTATTTAGTGTCTTGGACTTCATAAAATGACTTGCTAGACTCAATTCCAAGCAGATAAATGGCACATCGCTCTGCTGGTACGACTGGCACTCCTGATGACAGTCTTCATATAGTGAACACAGAAGATGAATGAACATTGTGCGTGTGGACTTTTTCGCTCTATGGACAGTCCCTCCAGGTCAGGACTGGAAGGCAATTTCACACGTTTCATTTTTTTTTTTCTGCCCTCTTCTCTTCACGTGTCACACACAATCCCAGCTCTGCTTACCAAGAAAGCGGAGAACTCTTCCTCCCTAAACAGGCACACCAAAGCAATGGTGTGTCACTGGGAGTTAAAAAGGGTAAAGAATGGGGCTGTGTGACAAGAAGGGTTTATATTTTCTTTTTGTTAAGTCAGTGGAAAAGTTCCTACATCTATTCTTAATTCAAAAGACAAAGTAGTAAACTGCAATAGCTGGAATCCAATGTAAGAGCCAGAGGCATGTGAAACCCAGCTATTTCCAACTGCAAAAAACCTGTGCAAACACAGCTTTCATTTTCCTTCCTCCTAAAATTCCCTGGTAGTTATCAGCTTCTAATTTCCTCCTAAAATTTCCCAGTAAAACTTTAATAAACAAAACACCACTTGGTTGTGTGCTGTAACAGGAACATTTGCATAGCTCTAATGTGAAACTTCACAGCTGATTTCTGCTGAAGGGTCTGGAAACCTTTGTAACTCGCTGAGTGATTCTGGTTTGGTGTCCAGTTATTTAGGGTTGGAGCTTATTAAAAAAATATTTTTTTTTACATTGGCAAGCTATTACAGTGGCCATTGACTTGGTTTTAGCCCAAGGCATCTAGCACTGTCCCAAAGAAATCCCCGCTGTTATCCAGGAGCTCATAACACTAACAGGCAGTTTGGGTGCAGCCTCTCTTTTAGAGAGTAAGAGGATGTAGGTATGGAATTCTGGACCATGGCAAGTGGCATTGGACACAGGAAAAGTACCCTAGCCCTGTTTCCAAGTCAGGAAAAATAGAGATACAACCACACTGACAGCGAGGCATCACACACAGCGAGCCCGGAGCGCACCTTAGCTTGAAATAAGTATTGCTTCAGCTACATTATTTCCTGCACTGAACCAAGATGTTTAATGCAGTATAGTACTGCTTCCCAATCCTTGGGGAGCTCATCTGGGGATCTCTAAGGCCACGCTTCACTGCTCAGCATAGACTAATTCTACAGGTGGGATTCATCTCACATGCCATGAGCCACTTAAAAATTGATGGTGTAAAGCAAAACTACCTGGGTTCTGCCATTGCTTTAATGTCTCTGGAAGTTTGTTTTACTCCAAAAGGGGTGTTCTAGCCCTCCCCAACCTCTCATGCTGGCACTAGTGCTCAGCAATAACATCTGAAATCTGATCAGGACAAAAGCACTATTTTTCAGGTTCTCATCTAAGAAGACCATGACATGAAGTGCCTGCAGCAGAGCATGCTCCAGCACAAGGCAAGCAGTGGGAACAGTGCAACGGGGACAGGACAACTCTTACTGTGTCTTCTTTCTGTAGGGATGATTTAAAGTAACTGTGGGAGTACACCCCAAGTTCTCCTAAAGTGGACAGAGACAGGTATCCCTAAAGCAGATCCACCCATCCACCTCTGTTACCACCCCATGGCTCCTGCCTTCTCCACTGTACATAGAAGGAGGCTCAGTAAACAATTTTAGAGCGCATCTCAAGCTTGAAGATAGCTGGATGTAAATTACTTTCCTGAGATTGCATAGGGAATCTAAGAAAGAACCATTGGAGTCTTAATTCTATAACTTCAATACAAGATTATCTCCCTTTTTTAAACTTCATGTGTAAGAAGCGGTGGAGTGGTCTTGAGTATTTGCACCTAGGCAAACTGGATCCTCACAAATTCCTGGGCCCCGATGGGATGTACCCGCAAGTGCTGAGGGAGTTGGCGGGTGTTCTTGCTGAGCCACTCTGCATCATCTTTGAAAGGTCATAGAGGACACGAGAGGTGCCCGAGGACTGCAGGACAGCAAATGTCACTCCAATCTTCAAATAGGGCAAGAAGGAGGACCCAGGGAAACTATAGGCCAGTCAGCCTCTCCTCCGTCCCTGGAAAGGTGATGGAGCAGTTCATCCTGGAGGCCATCTCCAGGCATGTAGAGGACAAGAAGGTTATCAGAAACAGTCAGAATGCATTCACCAAGGGGAGATCATGCTTGACGAACCTGAAAGCCTTCTATGATGGCGTGACTGGCTGGGTCAATGAAGGGAGGGCAGTGGATGTTGACTATTTTGACTTCAGTAAGGCTTTTGACACTGTCTGCCATAGCCTCCTCACAGGCAAGCTAAGGAAGTGTGGGCTGGATGAGTGGACAGTGAGGTGGACAAAGAACTGGCTCAACAACAGAACTCAGAGGGTCGTGATCAATGGAGCAGAGTCTGGATGGAGGCCTGTAACCAGCGGTGTTCCCCAGTGGTCTGTGCTGGGTCCAGTCCTGTTCAACATAGTCATCAATGACCTGGACGATGGCACAGAGCGTAACCTCAGCAAGTTCGCTGGTGATACTGAGCTGGGAGGGGCGGCTGATGCACCAGAGGCTGTGCTGGCACCCAGCGAGACCTGGGCAGGCTGGAGAGCTGGGCCCAGGGGAACCTCAGGGAATTCAACCAGAGCCAGTGCCAGGTCCTGCCCCTGGGGAGGGACAGCCCCCCGCACCAGCACAGGCTGGGGGGGACCTGCTGGAGAGCAGCTCTGCTGAGAGGCCCTGGGGGTGCTGGGGGGCAGCGGGGTGACCCTGAGCCAGCACCGGGCCCTTGGGGCCAAGGGGGCCAGCGGTGTCCTGGGGTGCATGAAAAGACGTGTGGCCAGCAGGGAGAGGGAGGTTCTCCTCCCCCTCTGCTCTGCCCTAGTGAGGCCACATCTGGAGTGCTGCATCCAGTTCTGGGCCCCCCAGTGCAAGAAGGGCAGGGAACTGCTGGAGCAAGGCCAGGGGAGAGCTGCCAATATGATCAGGGGACTGGAGCATCTCCCTTATGAGGAAAGGCTGAGAGACCTGGGTCTGTTCAGCCTGGAGAAGAGAAGGCTGAGGGGGACCTTATCAATACCTACAAATATCTGAAGAGCGGGTGTCAGGAGGATGGGGCCAGACTCTTTTCAGTGGTGCCCAACGCCAGGCCAAGGGGCCACGGGCACAAGCTGGAACACGGGAAGTTCCCCCTGGACATGAGGACAAACCCCTTCCCTGTGCGGGTGCCAGAGCAGGGGCACAGGCTGCCCAGAGAGGCTGTGGGGTCCCTTCCCTGGAGACATTCACCCCCCGCCTGGACGCGGCCCTGTGCCCCTGCTCTGGGGGTGCCTGCTCAAGCAGGGTGTTGGATGGGATGATCTCCAGAGGTCCCTTCCAACCTCCATGATTCTGTGATTTATCTTTTGGGAAATTAAAGTTGTATAGAAAACCTCAGAAAACTGCCAGTGATCATCTCCAGCTCCATTTACCATCAACCCTTCCCTTCAGTAAACTACAGACAAAGAAGGAAAGCTGTTAATTAAAGCTCATCCAAATGCCAGCAACTGAGCTGCTTTAAAGGAGCTAAAAATAATTACAGTTGACTATGCCACCACCTCCACATAATGAAATTCCAGAGTGTCTCAGAATTGTAACGAGTGCCCTCCCAATGAAGGAAACATATATGATGCTAGTTTTATGAGGGTGCTATGGCTTTGCCTGTACTGTTTTTGTACCAAATGGCATTTGTGTACATTAAACTTTGGAAGCTCAATTCTTGTTTGTTAATTATTAAAACCAAAGGTAAAATTGCAGTTATTTTAATCCCATAAAACTGCTTCTTTTCTTTCTTTTTTATCTCTTTTTTGTGTAATACCAATTCATACATAGTCCATTCTGTAGTTTCATTTCACTCTGAATCCCATGGTGATAAATTAGCCGTACTCACCCCATCCGATGGCTATTCTGCAAAGTGGAATAAAAGTCTCTGCTGAACATCCCTGCAGATGCTGAGACCTAAATATCGATTTAGGGGAGCATGAAGCCTGGACACTGTTGCAGATTGCTGTTTTCCACCCTCCCTGAACTTTTCTGTTTCCTCTTTGGGACTATGAAATGGCTAGATGGGTCACATCAAATGGGAGGTGGAGAGGGGAATATGTAGAAAAAGCATGTTCAGCTATTCCAGAAACAAAGTCCAGGGCTCCAGGACTCCCTGGGAAGCCAGTTTCTTCATAACTACCTTCCAAATCTCAAAATTATTTGGGACGGTTGGGGGAACTTCTCCCTTTTTTTATTCCCTCTGGCTATTTGCCAGGTTTACACTCATGTCACTACATTATGTCAACTGCCTGGATGTAACCCCACAGCTGCCTTCTGCAGCCTTGCAATTCTTACCAAAGACACAGGAAAACATAACTGGCTTCTCAGGAACTAACAGTGAAAGAAAGTCTAGCTGAGCCTACTTTGCTTGAACATCAGACCTTTAAGCACTTTTTCAGAACATGCAGTGCCCATAAATGTGTCCTTTGATGTCCCACATGCCAGCGATTTCAGAGGCTGCACTGCAGCTACCCTGAACAAGGGCTAAAATAACATGGAAGTCATCATCACTTGGGCCAACACACTGGAATTCAGCCCAAGATTCCTATACAAGTTTTTTTATTAATGTAATATAGCAACCCAAAATCAAAACCAGAGAGGCCTTGGTTTTGTTGCTACTTTAATCTCAATTCAGCCAGTTTGCTGATCATGCTTGCCAGAACTGAGAACAATATTTCTGTAGAGCGAAAATATTTAAGGCATTTGGAAGCCTAAATTCCACCAAATTTCCACATCTGCTCAAAACCAAACAAAAGATTATGGGAAAAAATCCAAATTAACTAATGTATACTAATATATATGGATAATTCTAAAAGGGTCTATTTATTAATTATTAATTCCTATTGAATTGTTTTTAAAAGATAAGAGGAGATAACTGGACAGCACATCACATACATTTGTGTTCCAAATTTAGGGAATACTTTTTTTTAAACAGTAAGCCCAACAGTTCAGATGCCAGATTACAGGCCCAGCTTTGTCAAATCATCTTCACTCCCGTGTGAACAGGAAATATCCCCCTAACACCCTTCCTCAGGATCAAGTGCTCTACAGAAGTAGGAATCCTCTTGAAGATTTTGTTTCTGGAAAAATTTAGGTTGGGAAGGATCTCTGCAAGTCATCTGGATTTAGTGAGTGGAATTTCTTTTACATCAGGTATCCTCAGGTGAGAGCACTGGGTTAGGATGGGGGAACATTGCCAGATGAGCACAGCAGCAATGTCATAGCTGTCACATTTTCTTGATTAGAAACATTTATTAATTTCTATGTATAAGAATGACTTATCTGCTGACACCTGCTCTGCTGCCTAATGCATCACTCACCAGAATACCTCCAGTAAGGGATCAGGAGCCCATCTTCAGGCCCCTCTACAGGGACAGCTGCGTGTTATTCTGCCGTTTTACAGGTATGGAAACTGAGGCACAGACCTGAGGCCAGAGCAAGCTGAAGATCATAGACCTGTCGTCAGATGTTAGAATCAGAAAATCTTTGAGTTCTGACTCTATGTCATGAACGCGAGAGTATCCTTGCCTTTATTCACTAAATGGTTCATCAATAAATTAAAATAAAGAGAAAGAGGGAAAAAATGGACAAGAATATGAAGGGAAATAGATTTTATTTCTAGCCAAATGGTATCTGTATGGGTGGAATCGAAATAGCTTCAGATAGCATAGGAAATATGCACCCATTCCTGTCACCTAGCTAAGCAACTCACTAGGGACAGCAAATGCCCCTGTAGCTGAATTCCAGAGCTCGTGGGCACAAAGCATCTTCTGTGGGCTGTTGTAGTCAGCGCTGTCAAATCCAAAATCCTCCCCCCCTTCCCCTCTCCCAACTGCGTTCCCTTTTTCCACCAATTGCTAGAGAAAAGAGACAATTGTTGTGGGCCAGTATCAGATGCCAATCTATTTCATTTTTTCTTTTTTTTTCTCTTTTTTTCTTGGACATTACGTCTGAGGAAGAGGGAGGAGGGAGGGTAGGGATTTGCCATGGTGGGGGCAGCTGAAGATGGAAAGGAGGGGGGAAGAAAAGAAAATATTTCCTTTGGCAATTCTGTTTCGCTTTCGAAAAGGGACTACTTTCCTCACTCCTTATCCCTCCTGACAAGTACAGGCACTTTGGGCCCTAACTGGATGTGAACATTGTCAGAAGGAATTTGGGCTAAAGGGAGGCATCTGCAGCTCTGTTCCTATTGCGCTCGGTGCTGGAGCCACTTTTGCGAATGTGGCAGGGTGGCTGGTGGGCAGACACCAGTACAGATGGGAACTTCACATACTGTATGCATCATGACCAACTATAAAAACAGTCACAACGCATCAGTTGTTACCCGGCCAGTCTCCCTGGAACCTTCACTTTCAATTTCAATCTCGCTGACATCCACAGCTTACAGTGAGCTTTTATGTTTAAGCATCAGTACAGTACTAATGCAGGAGAAAAGGGGTGGCTGGGCTACCACAGCAAGGAATTAAACCTCTGATCTCGGCCAGCCGTTGGAAGGGAGGAGCAATTCAAGGGGAATTGTGTAACTGGGCTCTGTGCAAAAGGGGGGAGAAAAAGCAAGGGATGGGAGTCGGAATTTTTTTTACGCTGTGAACACACAGCAAGTCAGGGGGCTTCTGTAAAAGAAACGTAGCAAGCAGGCACTCTCCCAAATTGTAATTGAATGCTTGGAATAATCCTATTGTGTCAGCTACTCACCGCCAAAGAATTGAGGATAAATATAACTTTAAAAAAAAATTAAGGGGATGGCAATTTGAACAGCTTAATGTTTCTTCAAAGGCTAAGTGATGGAAAGCAGCGCTGAAGTAAATTGACAACTCGGAATTAACTGGTTGCTGGCACGGCTCAGGTAAAGGTTTGATGGTAACATGAGCTTTCCAAAGTGTTTCCAAACTGAAGTATTATGAAAAGGTAAATTATGTTTTGTATTCATGACTGAAAGCATTTTATTTTAAAGCCAGCATTGCTGATGCTGTCAAGGTGGAGATTCTAGCTTTATGTACAGTGCCTCTAGCCTTGCAATGTGAGTGAGGCAACATGACAGCTTGTAATAAGTAATTTTTATACAGTTGCATTTATCACTCAAGTAGGCTTGGCAATATTAAACACAGACCTTAAAATGCTGCAGAAGAGGAAGGACAGGGGCTGGAGGCCATGTATAGTGTGTGTGCGCGTGTGTGTGTGTGTGCTTGCGTGCCTCTGTGAGTGTTTGTAACTTCTTTTTTTTTTTTTCTTTCTCCAGGCCCGTTCCTGTTAATGTGGCACTTTTTAAGATATGCACCGAAATGCTTCCAAATTGTTAATACATCACTAAAAGGTTACAAATGAAATGACCCTGTTTAGCCCAAAGGATGTTATTTTAGGCTTTAATGAATTAGACATTGCAACCATTTTCAGGCAAAAATCAATTGCCTCAATTAACAAATTTGCACAAGTCCAAATATTTACAAAATAAAGGCCCAGAAACCACATTCTTTGTTTCTCTTTCTCACTCCCTACCCTGTTTCTTCATTAACATCTTCATTTCCATGCAAGTGTGAGGCATCAGCTCTTTCTCCCAGCCTGTGAAGGCCTAAGTGTTGACAACTTTCTTATTCTTTAGAGGCTGCTCTTTTCTGTTTTAACAGGTTTTCTTTCTTTGTCATGAATAATTCAGGACAAGCTAAAAGAAGTGGAGGATGCCCATTCTTTCTCATGGAGAGAATAAAAACATAGTCGAGCCTTACCTCATTTGTGGAAGAAGATTTTACAGAAAGAGAAGGCAATTTATTTTATGGGATTGAAACAAGAAGGGAATTTTCTTCTATTCACAGGATTTATAGGAACTGCAGCTTGAGTCTGAACCAGGAGGAACCAAAAATCTCCAAGCCAAATGGCAGACCCTTAAACCTTCTGAAGAACAGCCCTGACATACGGATTTGATTTCCACTTCTGTTGCAAGAAGTTACAAAGCTAGGTGGATGCCAGTGAACTCAACCATTTAACGCTGAAATAACATCAGATTGAAAGCAACATAAAAGTGAAAAAAGACCGGTCTCTATTATTATTCATATGAACCAGTTGAGGAAATGATGCATTTGCACTGGGAGGTATCTCTGCCCCGGGACGTTGGCGGGATGGGGAGATGAGGACTTGCAGCTCTGTGTTGCTAGGTGTCTAGACCTTCAGACAAATGAAAGAAGCGGATTGTTTTGTCTATTCCTTTTGCTTATTTCATGCATCTTTGCTACCCATCGATGTTAAATTTAATTTATGTACCCACCTAACCCACACTGGTCTGAAGAGGACATTCCAGGACCTGTTGGTTATTGGAATTTCCCCGGGCAGACATTGAGGGTGTCATTGACTTTTTAACCTTTGCTGGAGCATGAGCATCCAACTCTTAGTAAAGGTCTCCAGATAAGAGATAGTCCATGTGCACAAGGGTTGCACTTACCTTTGCAGCAGTCCAGATTCATGAGTATCAGCTGTATATGCAAAGAGAAAACAAAAAAAAAAAATCACTAAATGTAAGGAATCAACATCTGTTATAGATTTTGCAACTGAGCCCATAAATCAGCAAAAGACACTATATCTTCCATATAACAAGTCTCTGCAGCCACTTTGATTCTGAGGTTCAAGGTTTATTTTGTATCATTTAGTTATATTAACAAGATGCTGAAAAAGAAACCTTATTTTTTTTCCCCCAGAAAAAAATGGTTAATATAGGTCTGTTGCAAAATGCTGCTGCTTTTTCCCTTTGACTCGAAATTTACTACTCGAAAATTACTGCATTTGAGTCAAAAAAATACTTGTAGTTTCTGCTCCATATTGTGCGCACGAGATTAAGCACTAGAACTCAGTTGTGGCTAGGTGTTAAGAAAAATCTTCTAGTAAAACCAGGAGAGGTTGCAGTCTTCAGTACTTCAGATTTTTTAAAAATAGATTAGACAAACATCAGCCAGAAATGACTGAGGTGCATTTGATTTTTCTTGGAAAAGCAACAGAGTAAGTGACCTCATTTGGCAGTCCGTCGTCTGCGCTGGGCTTTCAGCAGAGGAAACTTCCAAAATCTTTAGATAGCTTTGGAAAGTGAGGCTACCTGTGGCATAATTTTGACAAAGCTGAAAAGACCTTGAGGGTAAGGTTCATCTTATTGAACTTATGATATCTACACTATACATGATGACACCTGATTTAGCTACCCTGGGATGCATTAATAAACAACAGAGAGAAACAGGCAATTTTAAGGTACAATTGTCCGACCTACTGGAATGTTTACCTTTGGCCAGATGAATCTCATCCCAGGTTGATTTCTTTTCCTGTGTTCTCACTTCCATGAGAGTACTTCTTTTCCACTGTAATCCAATGCCTGTCTGCTTGATATTACTAAGTTGTGGGAATATAACCGATGCCATTAACCCAATTGTGTAGACACGTGCTGACTGTATGCAGACCATAGCGCTGAGAGTGAAAGGGTATTCTGAAGGTGTGGAGCTTAGCATGGTCATAAATGTTGGCAGATTGGCTCCTAAGAAGACAGGAGATGTAAGCTGGGAACAGATTTTTGTAATGATTCTTTTATATATATGCCATTCTTTGATACGTCTTAGAGAGATGTGTGATACTGCTGTGTCTCTGACATGCAGAGCAGAAGCTCCTGCTCTCTTGTATCTCCTGCTTTGAAACGATGGAACCCATGTTGGGCAAAGAAGGAGCTGTAGCTTCAGTAGTCACTGCAGCTTTAGGAAACCTGTTATGTTGTCTTTAAATACCATCACTATCAGAATTAAGTACAAGTACTGAGCTTTTTTTATACAGGCTCCTTCTAATAACTGATAACTGAAATATACTGCATAGGAACAACCTCAGCAATGTCTACTCATGTAAAATTTAGATGTCTGATCTAATCTAGTCATTTTGGCTCTTTCTGTTGTTAATGGGACAGTAGGACAATGTCAATGAGATCTTCCTCTCCATGGAAAGATCCTTCCCTTTCTGCTGTAACGATCATTGTCTCATCTTTAGCTTTCTCCCCTTGACAGGGAGGAGAACACAGGGCATTAGCTTTGTTCAAATGTCCAATGTTCAGATGACTTAAAATGTCTGTCAACTCAGTGTGTAAGGTTCTGTGTGAAGTAGGTGGTTAATGCAGTGTACATCAGCAAAGACATTTTCAGCATGTTCCTGGGTTTGCTGAGGAAGTTGTTTTAAATCTTTACTGGTCAGTGTAATGCATTGTCTGAGAAGACAATTAAGTTCAAGGCTTTTCATTGTACACGTTATACTGCGGGTATATGAAGTCTTAAATTTGTGAAGGACTTTTCCTGGGGCATCTGCAAATAAACTTTCCCTCCTGGGAGTACCTATCAGGAGCACCACATGACTGTGTATGTGCAGAATATGAAGGTCCAGGTTTTAGAACAGGACCTGCAGAATTGTATGGAAGTTTTGATTGCTGTGTTTGGAAATGGTCAGAAAACAGGAAACATTGCCTGTTTTCCGGTATCCTCTCAGGACATCAGCATTTCAGACAATTTCCTGTTTACAGAATAGAGATCACTTTGGGTCCTTCAAAACTAAAATCTCAGGATGGAGGAGATAGGTAAGGGAAAGGAAAATCAAGCATGAAGTAAGCTGCCATTCTTCATTTACATATTAATATCCTTGTAAATCCAATAGCTATTAAATGAAGATATATTGTCTTTTTTTTTGTCTGAAATTTTGATCAATGTATTTTTGTTCTGAATTGGTTGAAAAATTACAATGTCATAGGTTCGTTTTTCAGCCAATCCTGTTGACAGTGTTGCTTTAGAGTATAGTTGGTCTATAGTGTATGACAGAATGTATCCCTGAGTATCCTTTTGGCCTGGTTTTTAGACCCCCACACTGGCTGATGTCATAAGAGTGCCTGGAATCCAAAGAACTCTGAAAAACAGAAAGCTGTTGCTGATACTCAAGGTATTGCTCCACAGGGCCAACTGCTCCAGCTATTTTGTCGTAAAGATCCATTCTCGCCCTAGAATCACCATTTTAAGACCATCTCACTTCCTCTCTCCTACCATCAGAGTATCTCAAGCAAAGTATACCCCATGCAGATTGTTGTATCTTGTGGATTTATTACACAGCATATCAGTAAGATGTGATTGTTCTTGAACTAACCCATTTTGCTTATCAAAATGAACAGTAACATACTGGATATAAGTTTCTTCAACACAAACATAAAATAGACCATTTTGCTTTGATTCCGTGGACTATATCCATAATCCCAGCTTCATAAATTTATGTAAGATAGTCCTATTGATCGTGTGTAGCCATTTTGTACCTTCCTGTCCAACAACTCCAAGTACTTTGAGTCCAACATATCAAATTATTTAGTATTACTTAAGTAGTCTATGCAGTTTTTATTCCAGATTAATTCACGTACCTATCCTTGTAGAAAAGTTTGCATACCTGGAGGATCACATCTCTTTAAATGACAAATTCAGTTCTTTAAGTTAACAACCTCTTGTCATTGTAATAAATTAATTATGGAAAATGTGTGTTGGCAATCAGGTGCAGAAAAACCTGCAACAGAGGAGGATAGGAATGGTGTTCAGTTGTCCATTTTGTAGATATCTGGAGTGAAACTATTTCTAAATCAGCTAGCTATGCAGAATTTTCTGTTTTCAGGGAGAAAAAATATCATATTTAGAGCACAATTTACTTGATTAGAATTTAAGGATTAGCTGTATTGAACCCAGACACTATCTTTTTCTCTCCTTTTATTTACAGGGGGACTGAAGAGCTTTAGACTTTATGTAGGTCTGCAGTACAGACCTCTACATTTGGAAATACGAATCCAATACATTCTGCTTCATAGCTTTACTAAATTGCATGAAGATGCGGTTTATGCAGAACGAATCATGACAAAAGAAATCACAGGATTTAAAATTACTTTCCTGAGAGTAGACAGCAGAATGAGAGCCTGAAGATCACAAAGTTGGCTGACCACTAGTTCTTTTGCTGTAACCACCAGACAGACCTTTTTCTCCTGTGTTCACAGCAATGCATTTATTTCTAGTGTTGCCTCTGAGCAAAACTCACCCATAACTTTTCCAGAGGAAAGAAACTTGGGGTATTTGACATGTGACATGGATCAGTCTATGCTCAATATGACAGAACTTGAATGGGATTAGTTTCAAAGTGGGTTGAATGCTCCCCTCATCTCTCAAAACAGGTTTTCTAGGATGCAATCAAGCACTGAATAAGACATGTTTTAATCGTCATTAGACTTCTTCAAAAGCTTTGCTTTAAAATATACAATCATATTATGCAAACTGAGAAGAGGTGATTCTGTGATTAGAAACTTGGGATCAGTACTTGGGAAACTGTGGAACATTTGCCTTGTTATAAACTTGCCAAGTTCCAGGCTCAGATAATTTAATATCGGTGTAATGTACCTGTAAATCTGCGCTGCTGTCTGAGCTTCCACTGTGGTCAACAGAAACTAAGACCTGAGTCAGTTGCCTGAGTTCAGGCATCTCTGGTACCATTTTAGGTACTCTGTGGTACTTCATCTCTCACAGGATCTGGCACAGGCAGGAGCTACTGGAGTGCTTCAGAACTTGGGCATCCCAAGTGATACTCGATGCCCATGTTTAGGCAAACTAATCGTGTCCCAGAGAATGCAGTCAATGGAGTCTAATGGAGACTTTAGCTCAGCTTTAAGTAGAAACCTACATTTGGCCAAATGAATAGCACTAGATTCTAGGGAATCTGAGACATCTCCGTTGGGCTGGCAGATATACACAGGTTTGTGCTGTCCTTCTGAGGTAGCAGTCAGTGCCAGGTCTAACACCCATAGGCATCTCAGAAGGCACTAGACATCTTTGTCTAGGCAACTTTGTCTAGCATAAATATCTAGTGCCCTTTTAGGTGTTTTGGAGTCTCTTACTCAGCCAAGGAAGCGTGCATGCCTGGTCTAGGTGTCTTGAATGCAATAACACATCTCACATGGTGTTGGACTCACAGGTAACAGAAACATGGTCATAGGTGCAGGTATCATTAAGAAGTAAGGTAACTACTTGCTGTGGCTGCTGAGGCTCTCAACCACTGTGCATCGGTGTCAGTCACTACAAATGAATTGGTGGTGAAAATCACAGTGAAAACTTAAGAGGTATTTTGTTACAATACAGGTGGCTGTATAATGATCTAGAATAAAATAAAGTCTTTTTATACATTTAAAAAAAATAGACTCAGGGTTATGGCCTGTGTAAGCCACATGTGCAGCTCATACATTCACGTCTAAGTAGGATTACTGAGAGAACAAAGGATGTTCCTGGACATTCCCATTGCATTACAAAGCTGGCCTTCCAAGAATAATATGCCTGAGAATAAAACAATAGTTATAAAACCACAAATGAAATCAAAGCAATGCTGCCGAAAGCCTTAAGCACCACAGGTTTACAAGGTATGTAAATATAGCAGCTTGGATAAAGATGTAAACTATTACACTGCACCCTTGAAAACCTCACGCTTCAGGAGCCAGTGGAAATACATTGGACTGAAAATTTGGATAGATGAACACTGGATCTCTGGTAAGAAATGCTATCCTTTTTCTTTTAAAGCCGTGTGAATACATGCAAGCTCAAATTAAGGACAGCAGATAACCAACTGCTTGCTAGAGATGAGCAGGCTGCTTAAAGCTACCACATAATCGGTGAAGCTTTAAAAACAGAAGAAAACAGCTTGAGGCATTTTTTCCTTCTTCCTCTAAAATGTGACATCATTGTATATGACACAACATCTTGGAAGGAACCAAAGGGGGAAATGCAGACATGTTGCTAAGTAAATGTGAGCTCCTTCGCAATGAAAAAATCTCATTGCTGGCCAAACTCTGGATGGTCTCGTAAAAACCACAGCTTATACAGTGGAACTGACAGTTCTACTTCAAGGACATTTTTCATGTCTAATGCTCTTTTTGTACAGTATTTAGAAAGGCATACCAGGAATATAATGCTGTTTTTCATTTAGATCTAATCAGAAAGGGTTGATTTAAACTCAACACCCTAAAATACATGAGAAGTTCTGATGCAGGTTTTTGCTTGACTTTTTACAGACTGATCTTTAGATCTCTAAGCTCATTAGTCAGTGTTAGTTACTTCACTGATTTAGGGAGTATCACCCTGCCTTGTGATGTCTCTCTGGATTGGTCTTTGTATATCTTTCTTTCATTCATTCTCTGTTTTGCTAAATGTTGACCTTCTTGCAGTTTTGGATTACGAGCTGGATCTAAAAGTTCCAGTTTTTTATGTCTTCATTATAGCCATTATTATCAGTAGCAGTAACAACACTAGTAGTAATAGCAGCAGCATTAGTAGTAGTAGTAGCAGTAAAAGTGAATTTAATTGAATACACCGTAAATGGCACACTGATTTTTTTCAGGACTGCTCAGAATGTTTAGTGATTGTGTCTGAGGATATGAATTTTTACAAAGCAGTGAATAAAATCCCTTAGCTTTAACACTGGGTCTTCATGATGAATATCAACATTCACTTACACAGCAACCGAGTCCAAAGTTGTCTTAGGTGGTTTCAGCAGGAGATCCTGACAGCTTTAGATTGCGAGAGTTAATAGATGAGAAAAGCGTAAATTTAAAATGAAGAAGCTGCCTGAACAAGTATGCATATGTGCATTAAAAATTATGAGAACAGTAGTTAAAAGTTAAAATAACTTCCCATAGAACACAACATTTGCATTTCTGTGTGTACTAATGGGATGGGAATCAGGAATTTCTCAGAGTTCCACTACAAGATATTCCCTCTCTAGTCTCTAAACTGAAAAAGAGGTTGGACCCCAATTCAGCAAACACCACAGAAACCCAGGTATGTCATTGGAACTGCTTAGATAAATTTAGGCATTTGATTTTTTCCCATCATTAGAGATTAAAATCTATACTTAACTTAATGATCTGTCTCATGAAAATGACTCTCAAAAGCACTTAATCATGTGCTTAACTTTCATTTCAGTCTGTGATTAAATTCCATAGAAATTAGTAAAATTTAAGCTTGCCTTTAGGATTAAGCATGAGCTTAAATGTATTCTTCGTTCTGAGTGATTTTTGTTGGGCTTTGATGGTCTGGAATCTAGATTAAAGATATTGTTATTTCACTTTACAATCTGATCATAAACCAGGACACAAAAAAGGAAGAAAATAAAAAGAAGAAAAGAAATTAACTGAAGACTTACAAGACCAAAGAGTATGTGGGTTCTATAAAAATGTGTCCTGATAGGTCCAGGTTATTTGGTTTTGAGCAGAATATCTTTTTTTCTCTACTTATTTAGCTTTTTGCATGCAAAACTACTTATGTATGCACTCCCCCTGTAAGCCTGATGTATTCAGACTAACACAGCTTCAGCAACTGTAGGCCAACTACATTTCTGGGGTAAATGCATTGCCTGGAGGGATATATTTGATTCATAATGGCTATGGCTGAATTATAGTGAGTGCTGGAGTGTTATTTATGTTATATCTGAAAGTTCATTGAAATTATTTAGATCCAGATCCCTCAAAGGATATAAGTACAACACAGGTTAGATTTATGTGGCCAAGTCCAGTAAGCAATCCGCAAGTTCTGCCTTAAAACGGAGGTCCCTCAACATTCACCAGTCCTTTCCTGTGGATGTTCAGAGATTTTGTCCAAAGCCTGTACAGGGAATCTATTCTGTAAACGATTCCCCTTTAAATGACTTTGACGTCTCAGGATACCCGAGATTTACAAAATGGGTAATAGGAGATCTATATCCCCAGTGTTGTGGGCAAACTATGCAAACCAGCTGGAGCACTTCACCAGGAAATGGAAAGCCTGACTTGGTCAAAATTAATTTCTTGCTTTTCCTAGAAGTGTGACATTATCTATAGTCACTTTTAGGCATTTATTCTATGTACTATGGGCATGGAAAGGGATCGGGAAGTTGGGAAAGAAGGGGGTGCAAAACTCCAGGGCATGGAAATAAAACAAAACAAAACAAAATAAAAAGTCAAAAGGATCCTGATTCAGGAGTTTAGCCTACACAGAAAAATCTTATCTTCCATTCAGGTAAATACAATTGTGTAATCTGGGAGAAAACAGTGACTAAATGAGCTAACGGTCATTGGAATTCCTGTGAAAACTGAATTATACAGCCAGAAAACTTTCTTTCAGTTAAAAGTACCACTAAAGAAAATTATTTTAAAAATCAAAATGTTTTCCTTCAGGAAACTGTGAAGTGACATTTTAAAATTTTGGTTAAATTGTTTTTCATTTTATGCTTCTTTCATTTCCTTATATTTTTTTTTCTATAGCTGTTAAAATTTATATCACAGAATCACAGAGTGGTGGGTGTTGGAAGGGACCTCTGGAGACCATCCCGTCCCACCCCCTGCTGGAGCAGGCACCCCCAGAGCAGGGGCACAGGGCTGCGTCCAGGCGGGGGGTGAATGTCTCCAGGGAAGGGACCCCACAGCCTCTCTGGGCAGCCTGTGCCCCTGCTCTGGCACCCGCACAGCAAAGGGGTTTTTTCTCATATTGAGGTGGAACTTCCCGTGTTCCAGCTTGTGCCCATCGCCCCTTGGCCTGGCGTTGGGTGCCACTGAAGAGTCCAGTCCCATCATCTTGACAGCTGCCCTAATAATATCACAATTAATAGCCCACACCTTAAAATGAAATTGGAAAAGACATTTAGTTGATTAGTATTCTTCCTTCCCTGCCATGTCTTTAAAAGTAGTATTTTGTGTTCTTAACATGGAGAGTTTCTGAATTGGTAAAATATTAAGTTGTCGTGTTTCCACTGGTTTATCCAGCTACAAGATGAAATCTGAAACACTAGTCTATCCACCGTTAGGACTGCCATTGCCATCACAATGTAAAGTTAGATGTGCAGTCAGAAACCAGGATTACACTGGGCTTAATGTTTGTCAGTCATTACCTGTGAGAGTTTAGAAATTAAACAACAAGAAAAGTGTGAGAATGAAAATTGGATATACAAAGCAGTGAAATCACTCAGCTGACATTATTTCACTTTGAATGTGTCACGCACAGTACATTTGAAGAGAATATAGCAGGTAGATATCCACACTGCATTGTCACATAACGGGTCTTTGAAGCGGAAGAATTTCCAAAATGAAAGTTAAAACCGGGTTTCCTATATCTGTACCCAGGCAGTTATTAAAATAACCTGAATTTCATAGGAGCATAAATCTGAAAGGGATCCTGCTTCCAGATCAACAGATCTATTCTCCTTCTCTGGCAGTGTATCACATCATCTAACACCTTTTATAAACTGGTCATGCACTTAAATATAAGATTTTCTGCCTCTTTTACTCTTATTGGGGGGGAAGCTGTTCTAGAATTTCATTCCTCTACTACTAAGAAACCTACTGCTGATTCCCAGTCTACCTGTACTTATATAGCTAAGAATTAAGCACATAATTTTTCAAATGAAAGTCCAAAAAGGCTGTTGAAATGCTGTTCTTAAGAGAAAAAAAAGGTCATATTTAGAGACTGACACAAGAACCTGAAGCCCCAGGGATATATTTTCAAAATGGATAAATACACACCTCTTCTGAAGGGTTAGGGACATGTAACAAGCGGGAGAAAAGTGGCATGTATCGTGGGGGCTTACTCGCTCAAATCTCCTTTAACTTGGGAATTTCTGCATAGTGCTCCACTGTACAATGGAGATGCAGTTTAGCACGCTTCCAGATGTGCAAAATACAGGCACAGGCAGCCACATACTAGCACTGCCCACGTTCTACCCAAATGTGGCGACAGGATCAAAATAAAAGATGCTTAGGTACGTACAGGTGCGACTGAGCCTTTGTTAATACACCCCGCTTGGTACAAATGTTGCCACAAGCCTGCTGTTTGGGAAGAGGATAAGAAGTTTACTCTGAGTTTCCAGAGAATCTAGTCAGTGTGAGCCACATGCATGGCAAATAACTATTTTTATTAGTATTATTAGAATATTAACATAAAATGCTATACCAAAACATAAATTAGAATCTCCGTCCATTTTGGTTACCTGGAAAATGTTCACTGCAAGTCATGGTTTTTGAAAAATTCCCATAGTCTTAACTTCTAACTTTTGCTTCCCTCTTTTCCTTGCAAACAGCTGCCAAGCAAAACAGTAGAACGTATTACATGAACTGATCTCAACCACTTGCCTTTTAGAGGGTTAATGTTACTTTCTTTTCTCTTCCTTGCTCTTACCCCGTGCTGACTAAAAAGAACACCCAGGTTCAATGAGTGACAAATCATTACAGACCGTACAGTGTAATTAAAAAGCACAGCCATTGATCAGCTATGAGCTAAACCTGAGACAAAAAAGTGAGAGACCCAGAATAGCTGGCAAAACTTCTCATTGAATCTGTCTGAAATGGAAGATGTTCTCCCTGGAGGCATGGAGTGTGGCCCATTGTGCATTTCCATTAGAGATACATACTGACTCAGAGCATGCCATTGATGTTGGCCTATTTATGAAAGGCTGTTGAAAGAGGTTTCAGAGTTAATTGAAAAGAGCTGTTTCTGAAGTAAAGTAACTTCAAACAACACAGCTCTGAAATGTGTTTTAATGGACTGGAAATCAGTGAATTTTCCATAGTGCACATGAAATAAAAATGGATGGCATGGACTGAAAGCTGCATTGCCATTTGGTGGGATTTCTTTCATTATTATTATTACTACTGTTATTATCGCTATCACTATTAATAACTGTTTTAACTATAGTTCTTCAATGGACAGCAATAAAACAGCTTCTCTCTTGACTGATTAGAGCATCCTCTTCTAGGGTCTGTCAAAATTTTCACCGCATGTCTTTGGGTCACACATTTATAATACAGGCTGCCTGCAGAAACTGTCAGACTCGTGCCATTGTAAACAAAAGGAAAAGGTCTCTCAGCTGTCAGTCAGAAGTAGATTCCAAGGCCCTCTTTTACCAAGGTATGTCGTGTTTAAAATGTGTTTACCTTAATGGTATTTCCATTTTAAAATTAAAGCATATGCCTAAATTTAAGTATGTGTTTGTTCAGGCATTTGTTTAGTCTCTGCCCTGAGCTGAGGTCTTGCACATAAGTTTGTGTTTAAGCTCATGCTTAAATAAAAGCCTTTTCAGCAAAACATGCACCTGAATTTCATAAATATAAATAGTAGCTGAGTAGATGTTTAAATCTCAGCTTGTGATTAAATACCTTTCTCAGCTGAAAACAACATACTTTAAAGTTATTTTTTAAAGCTTGGCAATGTTCAATAAAAATAGGAATTACTGAGTTGAATTTATTCCTTCTTTTACATTCTTTTGCAGGAATTTAGAGTTAGCAAGAAAGAAGGTAACTCCTTGCCCTCAGATGAAGTGAATTAGACAACTATTCAGGTAGAAAGGAACAAGATCAGGTTGTGAGATCCTTCCTCAGGCTGATTAATTCCTAATATCTTGAGAAAGCTCATAAACCCCAGTGAATTGCAGGGGAAAGGTGAGAGTAAAGTTATAAGTATAGAGTTATAAGGCTGCTGGTTAAAAAAAAAAAAAAAATAGTAAAAACCCTAAAACACCCCTAGGGCACAAGGAAAACAGAACAAGGAAAAATTAGAAAAATTACTTTAGTTTTAAATTAATAGAAATCTCATTTTTAGGGCTGTCATGACATTTTGGCATCTGCAATGATTTTTGAAAATTTGTGGCTGATAATCATGGATTAACAGGTGCTTAATTTATCTTTGAAGTTACTCTGGGCAGTTACATACCTAGATTAAGAATGTGCTACTTGTGCTGCAGAAGGGAGCACAGGCCATCAAAAAAGCAAAGTTTCAAAGGCTATGGTTGGAATCTGAGCTTAAGAACAGCATAAATCCTTTCTTCAGTAGCTAAACAATCTGAGTTTTCTGAGGCATTAAATATTTGGTAGCGAGATTTCATTTTTCTGACATTCCAACACCTATAACTGGAAGAGAAAGAATTAGCCACTGAAACTGGGATGACTGACAGCTAATGCACATACCTAATGCAGACAAAAGGCGGGAGATACTGGAGGAAAAAGGAAAAACAGAAAGGACAGCAAGAATTCCTGTGGCCAAGACACACATTTTAAAGTTAGGGTTAATTCCCACTAGAAAAGTAGGATTCAGAGCCTGAAAGTTACTCTTCATATGCTGACAAATGTATTCATCTGAGAAAAGGGACATTTGGGTCATCCCAATGTGGAGCTTGAACCTGCACTTCCCTTCTCCAGGAGTGTTCCAACCACCCACTAAAAAGGTGGGCTTGCTTCTTGATGTTTTGGTCAAAGCAACTTCAGTTGAGCATCCAAGAATTCATAACCCCTGAGCCCAGAAGGTGAGGAATAAAAGAGCTTAACTCTAACATTCGAGGGTAGAAGAGTTGTTACTCTGTTCTAGCTTTTGCTTCTGTAACATTTTCCGTTGGATTCATCTGGCCAAACATACAGTTCTAGTTAGTCTTACTGTCACCTAGAAGTGCCTTTTTTCTCTCTGTTGACTCTAAAGGAGATGAGGATGACAAATGCAGAGATAAAGCATTTTAGTGTAGACTCCCAGGGTTTGATTCAGTTGCCCACACATGGACACTTAGTTTCATTTCAGATGCCCTCAGTGTCCTGCCTACTCTCCAGCTGCCACGTATTACAGGCAAGATACAAAATGTGCCCACACATCCATTAGGCCTAATTATCCTCCAGAAGATTCAGGCTCCCTTCTTCTGCAGTTCCTTTAACATTTTCTCTATACTTTCGTATTCCTAGAACAGGTGGAGGTTGCCTCCTGCTCTCGGGCCAGTAAGATGCATTATACATGCTCCAGGGATTCATGCTCAAAACTTAATGGACAAAGAAGGACAAGAAACACAGCTTTAATTTCTTGAGACGTGCTCAGGTATTACACAACACACCACCTGCTACTTCAGTTCAAAATAATGCACACAAGGTAGTCTGAGAATACAAGGCCTTAGAGTTGTCTGGTTCTTTACCTTTAGACAAGAGACCAGGTCCCAAGCTTTGTCATACGTGTTAGGCAAAGGCACATATACACAGCGGCACAGCATTAGGTCTCATAAGACATTTTTAACAAAAATTTGGATTCCTAGGGAATCTTATATTCTGAAGCAATGCAGAGAGGGTTTTCCCAAGTTGGTGTCATAAGCTTAGATTCACTGATGATAATTAAGGATCCTTCGTGCTCTGATGATGAATACCTGATATTCAACTTCCACATGCTTCCGAAGAAGAAATGGTGATTAGGGCCCTCTGAAAAGTAGGTCTTCACTTTCGGATGTTGTCTTTCATGGCTGTAACTCTATTCCAGTGAAATTGTGTTGGCACAGAAATTTGATTTCACAGTTTTGATACTTTTCTGGAGATTCTGAATACTGGTGAGACGTGATGCCTCTCCTATAGGCAAGAAGAGAAAAACACACTGAATGGAGGCCTTAGAATCAGACAGCAATATTTGCTGTACTTTTCTGTTACAACTTTTGCATACAGACTGACTGGTTTATCTTAGAACTAATCAATTATAAGCAGCCCAGACACAATAAAGGTAAACGTGAAAGTCTCATTATTCTTGGGAAATAACTTTTGTCACACATTTAGTAATTAAGATGATGATAGAATGAGGTTTTGGGGATGTCACCCCGTAAGCTCCCAAAGAACAGTTCAGAACAATGACAATCTCAAGGTTAGAAACCTAGATGGCCAGCTTTATAAAGTTCTCATCAAGGTATTGCCATATTGTTCAGGATGTAGGTGGTAGTAATCAAACGAACTATGTTTTCTCAGAATTTAACTTCGGGAAAAAAATTCAGACTGAATGTCACCTAGTCATTTAATTGAATCAGAAATTAATTCCCTAGGGTCAGCTGAGATCGAAACATAAACCTGACTATAATCAGCATAACAGTGTTAGCTGAAATTATGCCTCTGAACGATAGCACCTAATAGAAGTATAGGGCAAAGTTTCCCTAAAGAGATATTAGAAAAATGTGCTGCCTTTTCTATGGCCTTTGATATTGGGCAAGATGTTGTTTACATATTTCAAAGTGAACTGTAAGACCATCTGATTTTCATACAGGTACCTGCCTGTAACCTTCAGATTTCATTACCCTTCTTGAGTAAACCGAAAACATCAACGAAACAACAGTGTTAAAAATATAAAGATGGAATCAAGTCTACTCTGTTGCTCCTTAGTACGGAAGTGTGTAACATTATGTTTCTCTTCAAAGACAGTGGGCTTACTGAAAGACAGCAGAAAGATGTGTGTTATAATATTTGTATAATCATCTGGCTTCTCCACCTTCTCTTGGAACTTCTGGCCATGGCCAGACACAGAGCACAAGACAGGGTGTGCCAACAGGCTGCTGATCTCTCAGAGCAGAATCTTATGTTCTGCTAGAGTAGATTTGAAAATAAAATCAATAGGATAAAAAACAGTAAGATCTTAAGGTCATGCACCTTGGAAAGGTTGCATGGAAGAGGACATGGGTACCTCAGTAAGGCTTTATGACACTCTAAAAATGATTGCAGTAACCCCCTTGGTATGGATATGAAACTAGCAAAATCATACTAGATCTAAAACAGTGTGGTTTTAAGGGTGTTCTAAGTCCTGCACGTAAAGGGGAGAGGGGAAGAAGAAAGGAATGACTACAGATATTTTTGTTAAAAAATCAGTGAATCACCATGGGAGGATATAAACTTAAATCAGTTTTCAGATTTTCAGTAATGAGAACATTATAGAAGAACTGGTCAAACAAAGTAATTTTTGGATGAATAATTAATAATGAACTGTTGAAAAACTCTTTAACAAAACAATATGTCAAAAATGACACTTCATTGAGCTTAGATTTGAAACATCTCAGATTTTATAGGCTTTCATAAAATCCAGAGCAAGTACTCTGAGGAAACTCCATTTACATTCTCGCTTGCCTGTGCTGGGAATCCTGGGTCCTGGCGAGATGACAGATATATCTTTTGGACCTACCGTAGCTTGTGGGCCCCCAACATTTGGACAGACATACCTAACAGTGCATCTGTCCCAACGCACTCGTGAGAAACTGAATCAGTCTGTGGAGGTCTGCTCAGTGGGGTGGTACTCAGTGAAGATCCACTGCAGTTTAACTCATACTGAAGTGGGCAACGTGATTCAGCTGCCTGAACTTCGGTACTTAGTGTGATTTAAGATACCCAAGGGCATCCACATCTCCCTCACAGCAACAGCTAACATGGCACAGGACCTGTGAGAGACACATGATTTTTTACCCATTTGGAAGATGGTAGCGTACCTGGGGGCACCTCAGGTGACATTTGACACCTACATTTAGGAAATATAATGGAGAAATTGAATATTGATGAGGTGGCTTCAGATGAAATCCCACTTTTGTTTAATCTTATATTTAGTACAAATATCAAGGAAGATACTGCTATACAATATCTAATGCAATGTAATAGCTTTGCTGAATAATTCTGATGTGGTATTTGAGCTAACTGCCTCTCAGGAGTAAGGAGAATTCTCATCAGTAGTTAAATTACTTAATTTTCTTTTCCCCATAAAATATTCTGATGAGATTTTTCACAACATTTAGGAAAAAAAAAAAAATTCCCATATAGTTTCAACATCTTAGGAGAGGTATCTACAGAGTTTGTCTTGACTATGATTAAATTGCAAACTTTGAGGTACAGACTTCAAAGTCTGTACTAGCAACTAGGAACTGTACTTTTATGAGTTTGGTTTTCCAGATCCTACTGCATTATAAATATAGTAACTATAAATAAATTTATAAATGTATTTATCAATAAATTATAAGTATATAAATTTATAAATGAATTGTAAATAAATATAATGATGCTATATTATAAACATACTAATAAATGAGGATAGCAGTTAATAACAAACACGGTTCATGCAAGATACCTTTTTCTTTGTCCTTCACCTTTAAATGAAGTCTTAAGTAAGATTTAAGATACGTACATGTAAAGACATGTACTTACTATCTGCAGATGTTACATTAGGGCGTAAACTGATTTTTTTAACATCATATCATTCTCCATCTGTTTTCTGAATAAAGGAAAGACAGCATGCAAAGCATACGTTTCCTTTGGTGAAAATACAGCTAAAGCCTTATTTGCACACTGCTTAGTAGGATATTCCTTTAGTACATCTCTGCTAAAAAACTCATTTCCAAAAAGCTCAGGAGCACTCCATGCAGGTAGACCTCTGTGCTTCTCAGGAGCATCAGATCGTGGCTCAAAACTGGTGTTCCAGAGCCTTTCTTCCTCTGAGACACAAGGCTCTCAGGAGCCATAGTTGTGATCTTCCCCTGCCAGACGTTTCCAATTCTGATGGTTCTAGAAGTTTCACTTGAGATAAACCCTCCTCTGCTGGTGCCTCTCCTTTCCTATTGACAACGGAGATAGTTAAGGTGATTAGTTCAGGCTAGACTCAGAAGTGTTTGCAGTACTCTAGACATGTATTTAAGTTCGGTGTTTGGGTCACTAATTCATATCTATCAAATGCTCTGTTGTGGTGAAATCATATTAATTCTGTGTATGTACAAAGGTCCATTTTATTCTCCAGATGAGGATGTCAGCAACCTCATTTAACAAGCCCCGCTTTGAGTAGGTTGGGGCAGATGGCCTGCAGAGACCACTTCGAACCAAAATTATTTTGTGGTTACATGTGATAAATTAGTTAGTTTAACCCTGAAGATCACCTCTTTGACTCGTTTTGTTGCTTTGACTCTGTACTCTGTTGGGTTGATGTATTAAAATGGAATCTTAAATATGGGCATCACATGGACTGTTTAATTTTACTTCAGAGGTGTGACCATTCACACCAGCCATATGACTCTTGAAAAACAATTGTCCATTTAGAAACTGGAAATGTTATAAACTGAGAAACATACCTGAAGGAGGGAAAAGAACATAAATACATACTACAAATTCGTCCACTTAAATCAAAATAAAAGTTCTTCTGTTACTGCAGATAAATTATTGTTAGCTATCAGTGGATTTGTGGAAAAAATGCAGTATTTTGAAGCCAACTTTCAGAATGGTAAAGGAGGGTAAAATATATATAAATCAGTTCCATAAATAATGCTTGCTTTTTTATGCATGTCTGTGTCTTTATGTATCAATTCACTGGACCACATTATGTTACACAAACAGAAATACTAACGAGAGTGTGTTTGTCTCTGGTTAACTATAATTTTCCTTCAGCTGTTGAATTTCTGTGAAATTATCCATTGCTTTATCCTCTAGCCCGAAGTATTAATCACAATTCCTTTCAGAACAACTGCCAAGTTTATCAGTGCTTCTGTTTCAGAGCAGTAGGTAAGCAATATATTATTCTCCTTCTCCATCCATCAAGCCAACTCGTTTTGAAGTCAGAGTGGGAAAGTTAGCTAAATTAAATAAGGGCAATATGTTAAATGTAGCTTTCCTCCCTACAAGCTGACTTTTAGAAACACACCTTAACTACCTTCGTCTTTTATCTGTGACATAAAGATTCAAACAAGCCAGGAGATCAGGCACAGCTAACTGCAGCCAGATTTTTCCCTTTTTTTCTTTTTCATTTTTTTTCTACTTTAACACTGATAACTGTCTTTATGGAAAGCTTCTATATATAGCTAGCGAGAAAAGAGCAATTAAGGAGAGACAGAAGGTTCTCATCTAGTGTAAATTGCCCTAATTCCACTTATCTTGCCAGAAATCACTTCTTTCCTTCTTCATGTAGTTTAATCTATATCTACAGCTAATGCAAAAAATCAAAGTGTATTTAAGATGCTTGAGATCTCAGGTACATCTCACTTACAGTTCAGAGACAGAATTATTATAAGAAATGAAATGAGCAAGATGTAATGAAAAAAAGTCTATATTTTCATCTAAGTTAAGATCCAAATATAGGGTAAGTTTTGAAAGAAAGATATATATTCCCACAGAATTTCCAGGTCATTCTATTCTGAGAAAAGGTTTCACATGAGCACTTCTAAGACACACAGACAAAAGAATGTACAACTCAAAATCCAATTAGACAGGGAACTCAAGCTCACATTGGATTTCTCAGCTTGAATGCTTTCAGTGACGTGGTCAAACAATACTGTGCAATCTTTGACCTGCATGATAAATAGGAAGTTCAAATGAAGACTGAGTTGGGTGTCTTTAATACTGTAACTCAAGCCTGGTTTAACTTAGACATAACTCATTCAAACAAGAATTATACTATGGCTGGGACACAAGGGATTACCACGTGACTTATGGCTTTGCCACAGGCCATTTGCAAGACCTTTAAGAAGTCACCTCTCCACCTCGGTGCCTCTCTGTGGGGTGTCCCAAAGCCAAGCTGAAACCTTGATTCTCAGTGCTGGGAGGTGCTGAAAGCACTTTATGCTTCATTAGAAACAGAAGACACCCTTTGCGGTGCGCAAAATCCTAAATTTCTGATTCACCCGCTTACCTTGCGCATTTCATAAGAGTACAGAAATAGAAGAGTCAGGTCTAGCAGATCCATGTCACGTCCCTTTCATCAACTTGTCAAGTCCCATCATAGAAACAGGGAGAATTTTTTCTCATAGTTTTCCTCCCAGGAGTTCCGGAATCTGTTCTTCCCAAATTGTTAGGAACTTTCTTCTCATTATCAATCTACATTGAGGGTAACTCAATTGTTCTTGGGCCAACATAGACCAACAGCTCATGCTCTGTCCTGCAGTGCAATTCATCCCACCATTATGTGTGGTATTTCAGGCTTGATTCACTTGCCCAACCTTCAGTCATCCAGTGTCATCTGAGATGTCCACTGGTATCTGAAATATTTACAGTGTGATGATGGATGAGTTTATCGGACACCCATGGTGGACTGAGCTGGAGGCAATTTAGGATACTCTAAGGCATTGCAGAAGCTCCACCTCTTCATGTGTGGGTAACTGGATGAAGCACGCAGGTGCTCAGCAGCTGAATTTCTGTCCAGGATCAACTGACTTTATTGAATGGGAAGATTCAGCTGCCCAGACTTTGCCATCAAGCGCCACCTGAGATGCTCTGAGGAATCTGGGATATCTGGCAGATATTACACTATCCTATGAAAGACACATGCTCTTTTGGAGATGTTCTTCTGGAGATACAGGAGCCAAGTAGTTGAAGGTTTTCAGCACCTAAAATGACTCTGGATGCTTTGATAATTAAAACTGGTAGTAAATTTCTCTTGACCATACTAGGAGCTCAAACACCTGGTGCTCATCTAGAATCCTGGATATAGAAAATACTCGGTTACCTGTACACTGAGCACTTAGTACAATTTAAAATACCCTAGTAAATCCTGTCTGGTCTCCAGCTGCCACTGAAGAAAAAGACATGTGT
Organism: Phalacrocorax aristotelis; assembly: GCF_949628215.1. Classification (NCBI taxonomy): domain Eukaryota; kingdom Metazoa; phylum Chordata; class Aves; order Suliformes; family Phalacrocoracidae; genus Phalacrocorax; species Phalacrocorax aristotelis. The sequence goes on from NC_134278.1 coordinate 4,987,780, forward strand.
TTTAGAGGGCACTTGATGCTTGCGATTGGTCAATGGAATCCCTCTGCTAAATTTACATGTCTTAATTGCAGATTACATCCCATGCTTCACATTTATGCCCTCAGTGCATTTACAGCTAGCCACCATGTATTCATAGTCACGTTTAAACTTCAGCACCAAAGCATGAGCTTTTCAGCCTTAACCCCCTTCATAATCAGTAGAGAGAAACAGATGCCTCTAGAAAATTATGCATTTCACTGAGACAGAATTTTCAGAAGTGCCTTTGAGTCACTGTCTAGAGATAACCTTCTGCAATGAATATAATACTAGATTTGACAGATTAGATCAGGTTCTTAGACATCTAAAAATAGATTAGTATCACTGTGCGTTTCTGCAAGGCTTATGCAGTGAAGTACCAGGCTGGCTGAATTATCAGCACTAGAAAAATAGTAATGATAAATACATAAATCTGTGTCCTCTTTGTTGCTTTATGTACACTTTGGCCAGTACAATTCATTGTGAATTTATCTCCAGGTCTTACTCTGTGGCACACAGTACAAGAAGAGGCAGTTGTTGTTCAGGGTCACTGTGGATTTATGAAAGCAACGAAATGTCATCAGGGATCTTCAGCCGCTCAGATACCTTCCCAAGTGCCACACTTTTCTCCAGCTCACCATGAAGCCGGTGATAGTTGTTTCTCTCCTGACTACAGCTCTCAGACAACCTCTTGACATATCCACAGGGAACCATTCTTTATCCTTGGGTATTGTAGAGGATGAGTTGGCTCTTGACAAAAAATGTATGAAAAGTGAATTTTACCACACTGAAACTGTGTTGAATGTACTGAATGCCTAAGCACGGCCCGTCCTGCTGCCTCTGAGACAACACCACATCCTGTTTCAGACATGTGTTTCTTTGTTCTAAAAGAACTTGACAATCTTGAAGGACATTTTCAAGAATGGAAGGACCTTCATTACAAACTAAAAATGCTAGTAGGCAGGAGATGTGTTTTCTGGAGGAAGTAACTGGCACCTTCGTTATATTTCCTGACAATCTGACCTTCAGTTGAAAAGGACTTGAACTCATATCTAGGAAAAGCTATTGCAAAAAAAGAAGAGTCAAAATTACATCTTGTTCAGAATAATAATAACTTCTAGCTCCTAAGCAATATTTTTTGGCATTTCATCTGAAAACTTTTTACTGAAATAGCTAGTGCCTTCTCTCCACTTTACAAATGTAGAACTTAAGCATGGGAAAGGGGGAGATAAGGAAATATGAGGTGCCCAAGGATACTCAGTAAATAAGTAGCAGAGCCAGGATGTGGTGGGTTGACCTTGGCTGGCTTCCACGTGCCCACAAGGTGCTCTATCACTTCTCCTCCATCAACTGGACAGAGGGAGAAAATACAGTAGAAAAACTTGTGGGTCAAGACAAAGACAGGAGAAGACTCGCCAATCACCTTCATGGGTAAAACAGACTCAACTTGAGGAAGATTAATTTAATTTATTATTAATTAATGACACAGTAGAACTAACAAAACTAAAAAAGCCTTTCCCCCACCCCTCCCTTCTTCCCAGGCCTAATTTCACTGATGACTGTTCTACCTCCTTCCCCTGAGTGGCACAGGGGGATGGGGGTTGCAGTCAGTTCATGATGACAGTGTGTGCCAATGCTTCTTCCTTACGTTCTGCCCTTGCTCCAGTGTGGGGTCCCTCCATGGGATACAGCCTTTCACGCACTTTAACATGGATCCTTCCCATGGGCTGCAGTTCTTCAAGAACTGCTCCAGCATGGGTCCTTTTCTATGGGGTGGAAACCAACATCACTGGCTCTGGTTTGGGCAGCAGCGAGTCCATCCTGGAGGCAGCTGGAACTGGATCTGTCCACCACAGGGGCAGCTCCTGGTGTCTTCTCACCAAAGCCACCCCTGCAGCACTTCCGTCGCCCACCCTGCCACAAAACCTTGCCACGTAAACCCAATGCACGGGATTGGAGGTGGAGTTCCAGGCTGGAGATGACTGAGATTGTTATCAAATCTCCTGAAAAGAAGAATTGTGTATATTTGAACAGTTGCAGCGGTTTTATTTCAGGCTTAAGTTTAAGCTAACGCAAAGAGAGTTATTTGGGCACAAGTTGGGTTTATCGAGGATTACAGGTTTGTCTAGAAAGGGAAACTGCTTCAAAACAAGGTGGACAAGGAGTCCACAGTGACCAAGGTACTCCTCTCTGCCTCCCTCTGATTAAGTCTATGACGAACCATGAAAGAAAACTCAAAAGATTGTATGAGAAACCTCTGAGACCATCACACTCACAGTCTGCCTCTCATGCAGTGACACGACCACCGTGTTGGGCCCAGCACTCAGTTACCGTCACTGAATTACTTTTTCATGTTTCCTGCAAAGCAAGGTAATCACTACTGTTACTCCTTTGGATTGATGTTCTATGTACACCTTGGAAAGCTAAATCAAAGTAATCTATTCTTCAGGTGAAATAATTGAGTTCATTTATAAGCACATGCACCAGGGTTTATCAGTTTTGATAAATATGTTTATCAAAACCAGTGCACATTTCTGTGTAGTCAGTGCCAGAGACACTAAGGATTCAGGTTTTTCAGCTGTAGCCACTAACTTCTAGGTATTCCAGGTTCATGGACTTCTCAGGACTGTTTTATTTGAATAAGATACGCAGCCAGGTCAGCAACAAAGTTCAAAACAAACATGTTTACTTTCTCTCATCCCTATTTAAGCCACTGGGGCTTGCCGATCTCTTCAGACTCACAGTTCCTCTGTTTCGTCCCTGCAAAAATGCAAATCCATCGTCTGGGTCCCTGTAATAACCATTCAGCCTGTTCAACAGCAAGATTTCCATTTTGCCTCTCTTCGATGATCGGGCTTTCTCAACTTGCTCTCCAGCATGTGTGTAACTCACAAAATGACCTGTTCCAGCTCAAATTCATTAAATTTAACCCACAATAAAATCATTCAAGTTTCTAATTCACCTCTGAACTTTTCAGAGCTAGACCTTCAAACCCAGCAGCTGCCTATCACATACTACTCTTGCATATTTCCCTTAGTGTAATCAATTTCAACCTCTGCCGTGCTGGTTGTTGTAGCAATAGTCACTTTTTGTCATTTTCTATAAAGTGCAAATGCTACAGGCCTTTCAGACACTGTCTGCTCTACACACATGGTGAACCCACCTTTAAAAATGTTCCTCATAAATCTTTTCTGTCACCTCTGTTTTGCTAACATTAAATTGAAAAGAGGGGGAAGGGGAAGAAAAAGATCCTCTAAAAAGCTATTCTTGGTTTTGCTTTATACTATATTATTTTTATTATACTTATTTTATTTTATTTTATTTTATTTTATTTTATTTTATTTTATTTTTAACCATAAGCTACCTTTTTTACATTGAAAAGCCATGTTATTATTTCCTGGAGGTTTACACTCAAAACCTCAGATTGTCAGTTCATTTAATGTCACTTTACTTTATGCTTCATGCCAGTTTTAAGGCTCAGCAAGAATTGACAATGCAATTCTTTCACAGCATCAGCTGACTATGTTTTCCTTGACAGCAAGATTTCAAATCAATGATTTAATAAACTGGTATCTCTTCCAGTTAGCAGTGAAATGTTCTTTCAATTCCACCACTTAAAGAACATCAAACAGACTTCTGCTATACAGCAAAGATTATAGCTAAACCAGAAATGCAGCTTATTTGCATGCACAGGATCACCAGGGCTTGACTGTAAGAGAAGGAAAAGATGAAAAAAACATACTTTTGCAAAAAGTAAATGTGCATGTGAATGTACATACATCCATAAGCAGACTACACATACTGAGACATAGAAAGAAAGGACAGGAGATTGGAGATGATGCATACAGTGGTTAAATTACTCATTTGTGAGAGTGTTAAGTAGGTGAAAGGAGTCTCCTGAAGCTTGCATGCTGAGTTGGCTGGGAAAAGGTGTTACCCTCTCTCAGGTTGATGCATCAACTCCAGACCCTTCAGTGCTGAGGTTAATGCTGAATTCCACCCAGCTGCACTCCTTTACGCCATTTTCCATGCACTGACTGACCTATCTGTCGTTCCAGCTTCCCCCATCACACTTCTGAGTTTGGCCCGGTGTTCACACATCCGGAGGGGAAGAAATGTAAAAAGCCTTCACCTGTGAAGCCTAAATGGACCTCTAAAGTACTCAGTGAAAAATATCTTGTATGTGTGTCTTTTTCTCCCTGCAGGAGCGTGTAGTTGCAGCCTTACTAAGAAATGTAATGAAGAAGGAGGACAAGTGATGGAGAAGAGCAAAAATTCTTCTTGCTAATCCATGGCCGTACTTCTGAGTGTAAAGTCAACCTTGATAACGTAACAGTACAGGGATACACACCTCCACCTGCTGCAGTTGGATTGAGTTGGTGCCCAAGAGCATGCCACAAAACATGCAATTCTGGGGGGGTGGTCTGAGGAAGGGGGGGTTATAGGATATGCTTTTTTGTACACTCATTTCAGGAAGTATGCTGTAGCCAGGGGTGGTTGTAAATTCCTGGGCTAGGTTCACAGATCAAATATATTGCCACTAAAAATTCCTGGAAAACGAGTATTTCAGAGCTGTGTTTCAAGCCTTTCTTCCTTGAACCCTTATTATCTCCTATGGAAGAACTGGTAGTGATGACTCTTGCAGTGAAGTAGCTTTTTCTTCTTTTTGCTCCCAGCTAGCTGGTCCAGTCCAAAGTAGCATGGTGTCAAACTCCACTCAGAGAGAAATTTTTACTCCTCACAGAATTACCCCTCCATTTCTGCTCCATTTGCAACTTATCCAAGCTGTGTTCACCCACCTTTGCTTAGGATGAATATGTTTCTTGGAAGCAAGCACCTTAATTGATGTTACTTAACTGAATCTACAGGCCTATCCACATAACAACGCTCACCAAAATTAATCTGAATTAGCTTTTTTAAGTGGATTAATTAAACTACTTTAAACTCCTATGTGGACACCCTTGTTCAGAATTAAAGAGGCTTAATTCAATTTAGCTGAATTAGCTTTCAAAGTAAATTAAGCCAAATTGAATTATAGCCATTCCAGTCCACACAGGGATTTAAATTCATATGTTGAGGGCTGTAGTCATGTTAATTGAGCAAACAGCTGTAATGAGTTGTTGCCGTCTCCCAGTTTTTTCTTACCGTCTTGTTACCAGAGGTTACTAGCCCTACTGCCAGAAGCAGCAGAACAGAAGTTATGACTGTACTGATCCACCAAAGTTCAGTCAGGTACCTTTGAAACCTTTCTTCATTAGCAACTAATACACCAGACTGCAAACTGAAGCGGTTGAGAGAGCTGGACACATGCTCTACCAGCTCTGCTAGAAAGGTTATTACATCTGACGGGGGAGCAGGATGGAAAGCCAGAGCGGTAGCATCTTGGATCATCCCTACGTTTCCCAGAACTAACCCATGAGAAGCCCTGAACACCTCAGAATAACTCTTCAGAGTTCTCTGTAGTAAAACAATGGGAGAAAGTGACAGAAATATTTTACTCTTTGTTTTTGTAAGTTTGCTGATCTTTAGGTTGTTTCTTTAGAATGTCCGTATGACTGTAATCTTAAGCAAAGGCCTATTAAAAACAAAGGAAATGTAAACAAAGCAAACATGAATTAGCCAGTTTGTTTTACATAGACTGTAATACAAATTCTAAAGTCTTTTTGACTTAATCATTAGGAAGCACACTTACCTATCTTGTTCCCTGTTTTCAGAGAATCCCCCCTTGCTGTGTCTGTGCACATCCATTTAAGAGAAGCCATTTCCAAACTCAAACTCGTCTATCTCCAGCTTGCCTGCAGTAGGAGTAGTTTATCCATCTTGTAAGGTGACTTCACCAAGGAGGGAAGGAATGTGAACAGCCAGCACCACACCCAACCAGAAAGCTGCGCTGGACTGGAATGTATAAGGCTTGTAGGAAATGTGAGAAAGCCACTTAGCTGCATTTTGCAGAAATTTATATCTAATTAATAGTCACCCTTTTTAGTTCTAATCACCTGATTCAGATTCTGCCTTTCACAGGCCAGGGTGTTTGGTTACATTTAGTTTTGAATAGGCCCTTTACGGAAAAACTGGCTTTGATAGACTGAAGGTCTATCTCATAGAATCAGAGGTTTCCCAAAGCTCTGCCCAACCTAACCCTGAACACTTCCATGGACAACCTGTGGCAGTGCTCGGTCACCCTCACAGTAAAAAAGTGTTTCCTGATGTTCAGAGGGAGCCTCCTGGGTTTCAGTGTGTGTCCACAGCCTCTGGTCCTGGCACTGGCCACCACTGAAGAGAGCCTGGCTCCAACTTCTTTGCAATCGCCCTTCAGGTATTTGTAGACATTAATAAGATCCCCCTGAGCCTTCCCTTCTCTAGACTTGACTCAAAACCTCTCCAGGCAGTATGCTAACATTTAAACACCCTGAACAATGATAGGTCAGATCTGTTCTTGATCTTGAACTGAGTCATTTCAGAGGTAGTTACTGAAATAAGCGGAACTGTTGTTAGAACGATACCTTCAGCAGTGGAAGGAGAAGGTACGGAAGTTCATTTTCAGCGTGGAATTAATTCCTTTTTATCTTTGCTGTCAAAAAGCAGTGCCTAGGCTAATGGATTCACATCAGTACCTCCAGAAAGCTATTTACCCCATCCTAAAACAACTCTCGATGATAGCTAGATGATAGCCATCTCTTTCTCCAGAGGTCTCTCCTCTCTTCTACAGAGGACGCCTAAGAAAATAGCTTAGGTCAGACTAATACTGTTAATACTACATAACAGCCAATCAGGAGGGAATTATATCATTTGCCAGTTCACATTGGTTTGATGTTCCAAACAGCTACTACAAAGAATTGGAAGAATAAATACTCTTTTTTAGTTTGGACTCCATGCTCTGAATGGTCTAGGACACGTACTTCATAATGAACAACAGGTTTCCTTGCTCCTGTAAGACCCAGGAAGATTACCACCTTTTTTTTTTTTTTTTTTAACCTCCTAACCTTTCCTGCATTAGCAAATCGCTTCCCTATCAACATCTGAAAAGCGCTTTTTTAACAATATTTGGCGGGCATCCACAACATAAACTGAAAGTATCACCAGCAATAGTATCATTTAAATGCTCTGTGGTTGCAGCTCATTATATATTGTGCAGTGTTGGTTCTGTTTCCTGCCTGAATAACTTATGTACGTAACCAACAGCTCCCAAAGGGCAGGCTTTGCAATGAGGTAGATCGTTTCAAAATTCACCAGCCCAGAGTATTAGACCACTGCAGGCTGAAATTCATTTTTGCTGTTTAACCCAATAAATAATCAAGGATTCAGGTTCTTGTGAAAAAAGGTGCGAAGAGGAGATAACTGCACTTAGGCTATTTTTTTATTTAATTCAATTGAATATTTTGAAGGGAGAAAGGAGAGGATAATTTCTTTCTAAACACTGATCACGAAGTCACAGGAATTAAAGGCAAAACTAAAACCAAGTTAGACAGAAGTGTAATTCTGTTGCTGGACAAGTTCTTGACAAGTTTCTGTTTCCTTCAACAAGTAAAATATTGCACAATATGTAGTTCTGAGGGAAGAAATTAACAGTTCTTTTCTCCTATGCGGTAAATTGGAACCATTTTCTTCCAGTCTGTTTGAACTCAATTTCATTGCACAAGTTGACTTAAGGAGTGATCCAAACCCCATTTATGTCACCAGGGGTAAGATTTGCATCTCTTAACTTTAGACAGGTAGAAGTAAGACACCCAGTCTAAGCTCGTTACCCTAGGCTCCCGTCAGAGTCAATGGAGGGAAGCCTTCTGAGGCAGATTCATTCCGTTTACCTTAGGATACCTAAATCACCTTAAGAGGAGCTTGTCGTTCTTCACTGACTGTAAATGGAGCCATAGGGTGGCAGATTCAGGTTTAAGCAGCTAGCTTGCAGACATTAAACTTAGGGCACATGCATTTCACCCCGGGAAGCTTATATTTTACTTCGCCGAGCTGCAGACCTGATCTTATATAACTCCAGTAGCTCCAGTTATTCCTTGCAAGGCACTTCAAATATGGAAGCTCAGTCCTAGTCTTTATATTGAAATGTTTTGCTATCAAAATGGCAGCTGTTTACAAGTAAAACATCTTCTAGGCCTAACAATTAAGCTTGATTTCTGGCTTTGTCTACCTTCACTCTGATTTTCCCATTCACTCATCTTTCTGTACTTGATCGCGTACTTTCTCCTGTGCTTGGGCAAGCTGTTGTGTGTGCTGCGTGGCCAGCAGGCTGCTTTCTCCTCAGAATAAGCAAAGAAGTGATTTAAACTCTCTTTCCCATGGTGAGGACACTGTAGCTTATCTTTCCTTTCCCCAGCTGTCAGCTTCCACAAACCTTGTCAGAGCACCATGTCTTTGAGACTATCCTCTCAGTTAAGTGTGGTTAAAATTGGTCAATGTATTTGAAAACTATTTGAGGGAGGAAGAAGAGGAAGCAAACATACTGATGGGCAGGACATATTCGCTTAAAATTAGACTAATTGTGTGCTTCCTTATCAGTAAGAAATCTGGTAAAGGTTCTAGTATAGACATACTTAGAGAGGCAGGAAAGACCCATAAGCTATACCAACAAAAACACAATGCTAGAAAGCATTTATTTTTCTGGGTGTACTAGAAAAATGGCTCTCCCAGATGTTCCAGTTTCCAATTCAGCCCTATTCTGTCGGACAGTTATCTTAGCATATTTACTTTTTACCCGCTGGGCTTTTTTTCCTCCCCCCCTGGAAATTCCTTAGTTTGTTATGCCCTGAAACACAAAGCATTAACAGCCTTTTAGAGAGTGCCAACACATGGTGGAGGTAGCTACCTGCTCTGTTTTCCATAAAATGGGTGTTAATAGGCTCTAGAGGGGTCCCTCAGTAAAGAAACAGAGGAGTTGAAGCATTTATTGACTGGCTTGTATCTCGTAGAAATATTCGAAGTGGAACACAGGAGATGTGAAGAAAAGCCACACAAATGAGAAGCTACTAATGAAGTGTTTTTACAGTTGGAGTTCGATGTGTGAGCTTGTAAAAGCTGATTAACTATTATTGTGTTTTCATCTAACTGGTTTGATAATTTGTTGGTTAAATGGCTCAGCTGAGAAACCAGTGAGTGTCCTTGGAAACATGCTGGCGCAAGAGTTAAAGCCTCAAATCCACATGGAGGGGGCAGGTTTATGTTGTGGATCCATGATACACTTCTCTTTTAATAGGTGAAAGAAAGAAGTGGCTGAAAAGTCATCTTTTGTTCTTACAGGGTTCTCTTTGAGCCTATTCCAGTCATTAAAGTGGAAATCCTCTTCAGACTTTTTTTCAAAATAAAGGCAATTAATAAGTTGATTCTCTTCCTTTTCTTCTTTCTTTCTTAAATTTGTCTTTCCCTCTTTTTCTCTTTGTCTTTCTTTTTCTTTCTCTGCCTCTCTTTTTCTTCCACCTTCATTAAAAACTCTGTTTAGAAGACAATATTCTGGGCTTCATTAACAGTTAACTCAAAACAGTTAACTATCACATTAGAGTAGCAACAAAAACCTAAAAAAGCAGGCTGGAAAAACTGCAAGTCTCACTTTTCAAAAGAAAATTACAGTAGTAGGGGATAGACAGGAGATACTGTGGAAGTTTATGCTTTTGTGCTCTGTTTCTCCAGAAAGTCTTCCCTTGTTCCCACTTCTGAATTCAAATCTAGCCACTTTAAGACTATAAACCTTTTGATTAACATAAGAACTGGAAATTTTACGTACGTCTCTGAACCAACAGGTCCCTGCAAATCCTACTGATTTCAGTCTGATGATGGTCTTGACTGTCAGTAAAACTGAGTTAGATGTAGGTGGTAAACATTTACTGTTTTTAAAGTACTAATGAACAGCAAGTCAGTGTGTCAGGCATCCCAAAAAGGACTCAGCAGATGGACTGGGTGAAATAAATTCATCTGTAACAAACTGAATAGATCAGACGCTTAAAAGATGAGCTGACTGAAAATCACGATTCAAAAAATAAAAGTGTGCAAAACGTTGGGGGTCTTTTCAGAAAAAAAAAAAAGAAAGAAGTGTTGTAGTAAAAAAACCCTCCCACAATATTTTGACTCAGAAAACGCCTGCAGGGCCATGCTGGGGGTTGCAGCTTCAGTTTTTCATATCTTCCTTCAGCGTGGTTTGGATTCTGCAGTCACATTGAATCTCTCGTGGTGCTTTAAGGTGTAAGACCCCAGGACATACCCGCTGCCCCTTATTTTGAGTGAACACCGTGGTACCACAGGTCATAAGACCACAAAGGCATCCAAAATCCCATGAGGCACTACAACAATGTTTCTCAGTCCAAATAAGTTGATTTTCATCCTGCTTTTGAGTAATAGTCTAAATGATTAACTTTATTTTTTTTTCCAATTTCCAGCAAATTTTACTAAGAAAAAAATCCTTGAAAAAGTCACACAGCCATAGATGTGATAAGCATGTTAACTTCCTTTTTCAGATGTAGCTCATAAAAAGGGGGTGTTGCTCCCCGATTTAGAGGAGACAGAGGGACAGTCAGTTCTTGACTTTTACTCTACTTTTTTTCAAACCAGTACATTGAAAAAGAAAGTTAAAAACATTAAAACAACAAAATAATTCAACAGTCTAGTTTGGAATGGATCTCTGGAAGACTGTAGTTCAACCTCCTGCTTAAAGCAGGGGGAATTACAACATTATATCAGGTTGCTCAAGGTCTTGTCCAGTTTGGTTTGGAGTGCCTTTGAGAGACCTGGGTTTGTTCAGCCTGGAGAAGAGAAGGCTGAGGGGGGATCTTATCAATACCTACAAATATCTGAAGGGTGGGTGTCAGGAGAATGGGGCCGGGCTCTTTTCAGTGGTGCCCAACACCAGGCCAAGGGGCCACGGGCACAAGCTGGAACACGGGAAGTTCCACCTGAACATGAGGACAAACCCCTTCCCTGTGCGGGTGCCAGAGCAGGGGCACAGGCTGCCCAGAGGGGCTGTGGGGTCCCTTCCCTGGAGACATTCACCCCCCGCCTGGACGCGGCCCTGTGCCCCTGCTCTGGGGGTGCCTGCTCCAGCAGGGGGTGGGACGGGGTGAGCTCCCTTCCAACCCCCACCAGTCTGGGATTCTGTGGTTCTGTGATCTCTAAGGATGAAGATTCCACAGCTTCCCTGGGCCCAAGTTCCAGTGTCTGATAATTATCTCTCTTTTTCTTTTTTGGTTTTTTTTTTTCCCAATATCTAATTATAATTCATTTATTGTAACATTAGTCATTTGTCTTGTCTTTGGGCATCTCAGATGAGTCTGGCCCTGCCATCTCTGCAAACTCCCATTAGGTTGATGAAGACAGCAATTAGATTGTTCCTTGCCCTTCTCTTCTCAAGGTGGAACAGACCTGGTCCCTTCAGCCTTGCACAAAATGTGTTTTAGTCTCCAACTACCTTAAAGACCTCCACTGGACACACTCCAGTTTCACAATACAGGGCTTCCCGTAAACCAAACAGAGGGGAATAATCATTTCATTCAATCTGCTGCTACATTTTTATTGATGTACCCTGTATGAAGTTGGCCTCCATCACTGCAAGGGTGCACTACTTGCAGTTGTCCATCAAGCACCCTCCTCCACAGAACTCTTACCTAGCCAATAAATTCCCAGCCCAGGAAATTTCTTTAAATCTCTGTGTCCTTTTGAGTTTCCCTTTGTTGAATTTCTTTAAGTTCTTGCCAACTCATCCCTCCATCTTAATCCCTTCTCACTGTCAGTCCCGCTCTCCAGCATCTATATCCCTGCCGAAGAATCACACCCTTTTCTGTTGTACAGGAACTGGGAAAAAAGTCAAGAATTAAAAGGACCCCAAAGGAAGAAAACCAACACACACACACACTTTTATATATATTGAGGCCCAGAGGAAATGAATCAAAGTGTGAGACAACTGAGCCAGCAGAGAAAGACGTAAGGCTGACTGTAAGTTAAAGACAGACAAATTGACATCAAAAAGCAGTCATGACTTTGTGCACTGAAATAAACAACCAGGACAACTGATGGAGTCTCCAGTTTTTGATATCTCCGGATTAGGTCCAATTGTCTCTCAGTGTGGACTACTTCAGCCAAATACAAATTACTGGTCTTGACACAGGGAATAGTGGATGAAATGCAATGGCCTGTAGTACGCAGGATGAGAAACTGAATTATCTAATGGACTGTCCCAGGTTAAAGCTTTTGAATTTATGAATAACGTCTGGGACAAATTTGTTGCTGAAATGGTACAGATGTCTAAAACAATTCCTGCTCATTCTATTTTGTATCTGCTTTTCTTGTCAAATGTAACCACATAAAGTTTCCAGAAACATGGTCACTGAGGCACATATCATTCCAGGAATTTTTTTTCTCGCAGGATTGATAATATAAACATCGCATTAAATTCAGAAACATGGGTGTGGATACATACCGGGTAGATAGACAGATATCGTATTTACACTTGACATCTACTTTTATTTCCTATGTGCAGATATACCATATAATACTTATATACATAAAACATATTAAAAAACCCAAGGATTTAAAGAAAAAAAAACCTCATAACTTAACAATTGCTTAACCAGTATTCCCTATGCACTACATGGGAACTCCGTGTCAGCAGCTGGGAGAGACACCCACTATCCAAGGCAACATTCAGCCCAGTTTATGGCCACCATTTCTCATCCTCCCATCCCTGTATCTCTGTAAAGAGCCTGGCCTGCTAAGACCAACAGGTCCTTCTCAGCAGAGCTGCTCCCCAGCCAGTCAGACCACAGCCTGCATGGATGCAGAGAGTAATTCATACCACGTAGAAGACTTAAGATTTTCCCTACCTGGGTGGCATGAGGTTCCTGTGGGCCTGTTCCTCTGGCTGGTCTACATCTCTCTGTATAGCAGTCCTGCCCTTTGTCTGCTCTCCTCAGCCTGATGTCATCCACAGACTTGATGATGATATGTTGTGTCTTCTTCAGGTGACAGGTAAAGATCCTGGGATAGAACTTCAGGTAGACTACAAACTATTCAGTATCATTTTTTCAGCCTGATCTAGCCAGTTTCTCACCCATCTAATCATCCACCACCCATAATATGGCCCAGAACCATACTGCAACCTACAGCGAATTTTCACATCCAACCCAATATTTAGTATTTTACCTGAAGAGTAGGTGTATAGGAATGAAAAACAGTCCATTTTTACAGTTCTTGGACTAATTACACCTTTCCCCCTCATGGTGCAAATTATTATTCTTAAGCCATATCTACATGACATGTAGTTCCTATTGCAAACAAAATTTATTTTTACAGTTCAGATGCATTGTTCTATTTTTAGCCTGAGATCCTTCCTAAAAGAAGCCCAATGATTTCACCCAGTGTTGCCACAGAGCCTTCAAATTTATCAGGTTGATATTAGAGAATTATTGCCCCAGTATTATTGTGTTCTACAGGAGAAATTCAGTGCCCCTAGAAAACAGAAGAGCCAGCCGCTCACGTCATGTGTTTATGTGAGGGTTATAAGCTATGTTGTAAATATAATTAAAAAATTCATTCAAAATCTTCAATTATTCCTCCTTTTACAGCAATTAATTTAAAAAAAAAAAGTTCCTGAAACATGCACCACCACCAGACAATCAAGAGTGAGAAAGATAGAGAAGAGAGGGAGAGAGAAAAAGCTGGCTCCATGCGGGGCCTTTTTGCTTACAGCTATGAGACAGTACTGCACTTTCTCCTAATAACCTTGACCTGCTTTTCCTGGCTCAGCAGTAGCATCTGTGTCACATCGGCTTAGCATCTGTTTATCAATCTAACAGCACAAACCTGATTCCTTCTCCTATTCTCTTTAGTGCTCACAATATTAAAATGACTGAATTAAACCAGCAGAATTCAGGAAACATGAGACTTAGGGATGGGAACAGCTCTACAGAAAGAAAAGAAAGGGGAAAAAAAAGAAGCAGGGAAGAGGGAAACCATATGCAGAACTCCATTTATTTGTTCGCGATGGGTTTAAAGGAGAAATTTGTAATGAATAATCACTACTAAAATCTCTTGTGCGGAATTCAGGGCCACAGGCTTTCAAAACAGAGAAGGCAGGAATCATCTCAGACTTTTCCATGGATCTTAAGAAAAGACGTGGCAAGTACAATGAGGTAATAAATTACAATCTGCCTGCAGTCTCTGCCTCCAGGTAAAAGAGCGAAACACCAGTGAATAAGATTTAGTGCAGATTTTTAATAAGCAGAGTTAAAGATACTGGGAACACCCCAGGCTTGTCCTTGTGGTTTACTTTTCCCCTTTCGCTACCACTGCTATGCTCTTTCCAGTTTTGAGATCTTTCTGAGCATAGGGATAGTCCTGAGCCGGAGGCATTTCTTCATATTTAATGCTGGCCTGAGAAGATGGGGACTACACCCACTCGCTTAAACCATTCAGAAGTCCCGTGTTACAGGGCAGCTTCTGTTGCTTGGAAGGGTGCAGTTCACTCCCAGAGCAGTCACCCCACACAAACAGCTCCTGACTCCAGAGTTGTTTCAGAAGAAAGGAGAGCTGTCAGCTGGGGAGTTCAATTGCACGAAGTAAGCACAGCAGGCCAAAACTGAGGCATCAAACAGACCAACGGTATTATTTATTGTTTATCATTGCCATACTCGGATCTGAATAAAACCAGAGCCCCACTGTGTCGTGCATACACAGCTTGTTCTTTAACTTCTGATCCCCCACCTACACAGAAACTAAGACAACAGGAAAAGGAGGAAAAAAGAGAACTAGAGAAATTCTCTGATCTGCTAGAAACAGCTTCGTGAGTCTGAGGTATTGAAAAGACTAGAGTAAAAGTCTCATGAATACCCAGTGTTTAAATCATAAAACAGAATAGTAAAACAGACATACCCCAAATTAATAAAAACACACACTGTCTGTCTGCCATATCAGCACAAATAGCCAAGGCTTTGGGGTTTTTCCTCCTATTCGAAATAAAGGGGTTTTTCCAGCATCAGAGAGATCGCTGAGTCCACTAATGCTGCACTGGAAAATTTAGTGGGTACTGATTTTGACAGGTATTCCACCCAGAGCCACACTGAGCATCCACCTACTGAAGCATCCTAAATTATTCTCTGGAGATCTCCCATACTTGCTTGCCCTGAGAACTCTAACATCAAAGCCAAAATCTGACAGTGGTGTGGCTGAACGCCAGTGGCATGTAAGAGGCCCTTTTACAAGAACATATATTCATCATCATTTATCCTTCCTTCAAAATGCATTAATGGAAACTTTGGACTGCATCTACAGTAATGCAAGTCAAGCTGCTCCACCAGATTTTGTCCCTACATCCATGATTTGGTGATTGCAAATAAGGGGGAAAATAGATGGAAAGAGAGGACTCACTGCAGTTATACAAACTACCAGCTATCAAAACCATATGACTAGATCTCAGTGTGAGGTAAATACATGATTTACAGGCTAATTCACTGCTCAGGCCACCTCCAGTGAACTTAGATTAGTCAAGAGATGAGTTTGAAAGAGAAAACATATGCAAACAATTGCTGAACCTCCAAAGAAGGTTTCTTCCACAGGGAAGAAAAGGATAAAATGACTTGGACTATAGATCTGTGAGAACAGACAGCTAGCTTGCTGTTATTTCAGAGATCTTCCTAACATAACAGTGCACATGGTTTGGCTATGATATGCATCCGAGCCCCTTTTACCTTCTCATTTTTAACAGCATTTTATTCCCCCCATGTTATTTCATGTTTAGTCTGAGAGCAGTCCGAGAAACTCATAGGAAAACTCACCCAATGTCATCGAGGTTGTAGGATTTCACCTATCTTTCACACAGAAAAGCTTTATTGCCCCAGGCTTACTCAGAATCTTTCCCTAGCTCATTTTTTCAAATGCTGGGCTTGATTCGCATCAGTAGCCGTCCAGACTTCACGTTAGGATCCCTCATGCCTCAGGCTGAAGGCTGAAAGTGCAGGAGGTGAACAACACGTTGGGTTTGAGGTCTGGCATTTACAGAAGCCTGGGCTCTGTCACTGCAGGATTATATTTATATATAAAATAGGATATAGTTTTAAGAGCATGGTAACTGATCTCAAGACTAGAATTAACTTTTTTCCAGAGGACTTTTTGGGGCAGCCAAGAGGTAGTTAAATCAAGAGTAAAATCAGCAGGGACAAGACGCAAAAAAGACAGACTTGAGATACATGGAACTTTATTCCACTTTATTCAAAATCAAGAGTTTGGAAAAAGGGAATAACAATATAAAAAGCCAGTTTCTTCTTTTTTTTTTTTTTCCCCTGTACAAGGAATCTAGGTAAGACACCAACAGATCTCACTGGGTTGTGGCACTGCAATATAACTGAAATTTAGGAGGATGGTTGTCATGAATGGTGTATTACACTCTCTGGTTCTAACCTGTTTAGGAAGGAGTGAATGAACAAGACAAGTTATTATGGATACATAATGGTAGCTTTTTTACTAAAGACATTCCTTCTTACACGTACGTAAGGAGACGAGGTTCACACAACAGTCCCATATGTCTCATCTGCCCATTACTCCCCATCTCCACTCAGAGCTTATGAAATCCTTAGCTAACTTAAATCTATTTTAACGAAGAGAGAGCAAGAGGAGAAAAAGAACAGAAAGCTTGTCTCCACATGGCTGTGAGGGCAGCCACTGAAAATATGCCCAGATTGGGGCAAATTCAACAAACACTCTTTGAGCAGCTAGACAAGCTGAAGAGTAAAAACAATCAGGTACTGGGAGAGCTGGGATTGATATGTGGGAGGACAGTGACCTGGAGAGGAACCACAGATATTCCCATGGTGCCACGTGGGAAGTGGGACCTTGGTCTTGGAGATGCAGGCATACAGGGTATGGGCTTCATTGGTTTCATTCCATTTAGAACAGCTTGTTTTGAAATTACTGAAAGTTTAGAAATTCAGGATCTCAACTGACTATTGACCATGCAAATGTGTTACTTCTGCGTATGTATATCTGCTGTCTTACAAAGCCTGGCTGAGGTATTTGAGAAAGCAGGAGATGTCACAGATCAGTGAATCAAACAGTCTGAGTTACTCCCTGAGCAACTATCCATAATGAAAAAAACCAGAAGAAAATATCTTTTTAATGGGGGACTTCAATTTGAGAGACATATGCAGCCAGCAGTAAACTTCTCTTCAAATTTAAGAAAAATATAAAGATGAATTAATTATGGGCTGGCAGTTGGTGGTAGCCTAGGGACCAACTGTTATTATCAGATTGCGCTCCATACAGACAGAGGACAGGATGAACCGATAATAAATACAGTTGACTCTCCAAAATAATTCATCTCTCAAAACCGGGAAATTAGAATGAGATGTAAGAGGTAGGAAAAAAAGTCAGGAAAATGAGAATGAACATTGGGATATTTTTAAGAGGCATTTATGAATCTATGAGCTCAACTTTGAGTAAAAGTAAAACTTTGTTCAAAGGCAAAGGAAATGCACTAATTAGAAATAAGAATGCAACATGTGACAACGGGAAAGAAAGAGACCTTAACACACACAGCAATATAAATTAAACATTATAAAGTGTAGAAAATTGATAAGGGAAGCTAAAGACATCAAAGAAAATCCCATGGTTAGTAGGATTAATGACAATGAACTTAATTTTTAGGAATAATTAGGAACAAACTAAATCCTACAAATAGCATAAGACTGTTTAGTAATGAAAACTGCAAAACTGTTTAAACCGTACAGTGTAGGGTCAGGTCTCCATACGTTTCTGTTTATCTAATAAGGCTTGGACAATTTGCATCTTCAAAGAACTTATACACTAAGGAGTGCTCTATATCCTGTAATTTTAAAAGTCATTATTAAATTAGTCTTATGGCAACTTTTCCAGTATTTTTTCTGGGGTCAACTTCAAAGTAATCAGTCTATTCTTCTTGTCAGTCCATTTATCTCTGTTTTTAAATATACTGATATGACACGAGCGTATTTTCCTTTTCTAGAATTCCTTTGTTATGCCAAGATTATAAAAAATTAGCATCAGTAATTGACTGTGTGATTCTGTGATGAAATTACAAGTCCATTTGATAGGCTGTGTAGGTAACCTAATATATCTGAAGGCTTTTAAAATTACTACCATTTATTCTAACACATACCAAAAAAAGCCCACTCTGAACTTTAAGGAAGTTCCATAAGAAGAAAGCAAGCATTCAGTGGAACAAAAAATGGACAATAACTATTAAAAAGATGGGCTTCATAGGGGAACAAGCACTGAATTAGTGTTGTGTTGTTTCAGATTAATTTCATGGGGAACAAAATTGACTATTCACCAATTTTGTGGTCTGAAAACAAATATAAAATCAATGATGTTAAAATACATTAAAATCAACAACATGGGTAGAAAGACACAAAATGACAGGACCAAGCAACCAGCCAGAGTAATTTAAGTATCTTGATAAACCAAGTCAAAAAAAAATATATATGTTTTAACACTTTTGCAAGGAAATACACAAAAAAGGAATGAGGTCATATCTACAGACTGGTGCCTATAGCCTGGGAAGCAGTGACTGTGAAAATGACCTAGTGCGATGCTGAAGCATGAAAAAGGGCTTTGGCAAAACGTTTATGCAAACAGAAGTTATTGGGTGCCATAGAGTGAGAAAGGGTTGAACACAATAATCTGTGAAATACCAAAGCTTAGTCTGGATGATCTGATGGACCCTCCTGGCCTAAACTGTGAATGTTGATAAGATTTATTCAACCTGAAGAGATTTGCATATTCCCTGTGAGATGTTCCAGGATGTTATTGCTGAATGCAGTGAGATATATAGTGTTTCACAGCTACATGGGTTTTCTAAGCTAGAAGAGACCATTATATCTGACTTCACATATAACGGGGCTACTCCAGGGACTTTGCAGCCTGTGGCCCAAAACATGTTGCTGTACCTAAGAACATGAGCATGCCATTCAGGAAATCTGAATCTGATCTTTGATCGCCCAACAAACAAATTAATCAGCTTATAAATGAAGATTAAATAACTCAAACAATGCTTCCTTCCTACCCCCGTTGACGTGGACAACTGCCAACTCTCCAAGTCTGTCTGTAAGATGGACTAGCCCTAGGTAACATATATTATAATGTAAATCATTCCAGTGCTTAGCAGCAGTTTCTACCAAAGTTTCTTATATCAAATCAAAACCTTTTGCACAATCAAAGCATATTGATCCAGTGCTAAAACAGGATCCTACCTAACTAGTTTAGTCCTATTATTTTAGTTATCTTTTGGTTTAGTCCAACAAAATTTTAAGTGATTTTTGAACTTCCCTGTCAGCATCCACATTTCCCATATAGCCAGAGGATGCTTTTGAAGCCTTGCAAAGGAAAACTTTTTTTGCCCCAATGGACACTCAACATCACTTGCCTTTGTTCTTAGACAGTCACAGCCACACAAAAATGCACACACGCACAGACAATTGGGTCTGTATTGCTTTCTGAACTGGCATCACCGTACTTTGTCTCAGTTAATACAAAAAGCAAAACATGAAGTTCCAAGGATAGCTTCAAAGTTCAGAACACTCTCTTTTCCTGTCTAATTTGTGTCTGGTCCAAGAAGAGGATAGTTTTATAAAAGCTTTTTTTCTGACTTTATGTTTGAATAGCCTCAAATGCCTCGTGTCACCAAGAACCTGACCTATTCATGGCATAAATTAGAGTATCCCCAAAGCTACCCTAATTTGCACAACTGTGCTTGTACAACAAGGAACTTGTTCTAATGACATGGGAAATGTGGTTTGAAGGAATGTCCCAGATAGTGTTATTTTACTTATGCTCTTGACACCGAAGAGTGGTTTATACAGGAACTACTAAGCTTGTTCTTCACCATCTGGAGATTTAACCACACAGAAGAAATTCCCAAGGGGACAGTTAAACTGGTTTTCCAACTGCAAAACAGCCTCAGCAAAGACCAACATCTGGCCAAAGTATCCTGTCAGGGACCTATGCTCACTGTGCATAATAAACATGGCCTCCTGTTATCCTTGGTTTATTTTCTTCTGTCACTTGAAATCATAAGGGAAAAAAAAAAAGCAGCAGATAGAGAGAAGAAAGGAAGACAGAAATGATGTAGTAAAAAATGCCAGTATTTTTAGAAATTTTGTATTTAAAATGGCATAACCGTCCTTCAGAACACACAACAGCACCATTTTCTAAAAGACCCGTGACTTTGTCCTAGATTCACTAGTTAATGTTCATGATGCTGCTGTGTCATCTCCCACTGCAGCACACCACAAACATTGTGAATTGTTCTTAGATTTTTCATGGGAGAGATTGTCTTCGGTTCCTGACAGAACTGAACAAATCTCTTCATCCTTTCTTGCACTTCAAGTCACTCATTCTCACCCACTAGAAAGAACATTTCGTCTCAAAGAGCATTCAGAGAACCTTCCAGCCTTAGCCGTCTTGCTTCCAATTCACAGTCGGCACTGACTGAAAAATCCCATTATTTCTTAAATTTTTATTCTCCACAGCTCCATCTGATCTATAGCAGATACGGTTTTTATCACACTGGTAGTCTACAGCACTTGCAGATCAGTGCTCAAAGAACCCAGCTTGAGTATGTTATACTTTATGCTTGTCTCCAGCCAATTTAGTACTTCTAACACAGTGAAGTTTTGGGGAGCTACTGGAGAAGCATCTTTCTTACCCTATTTCTTTATGTGGAAAGATCTGTTTGTTCAAATAGCTTTCTCCTCAGTGTCTTTTCCAGTCTCCTTTTGACGAACAATTTCTAACTTACTGTTTCATTCCCACAAAAGAAATTTTCCAGGTAGTTCTTTTCCCATCAGCCCAGGTATCTCCCACCTGACACCTTCCCAGCCCTCCAACACCCTCAGCCATTCTCCACACCTTCGGTTAGCATAAGGCTGTCAGCAGCTCATTCCTTGCCATGAACCTTCTGCACTGGTTTTTTCCTACTCCTTCTGCCCTGAGTCCCTTCAATTCATCTTCATTCAGATCATTTCTACAGTGTAATACTGGAAAAGTGAAAAATCACAAGTATCATCTCGACAGTCTTTTGTATCTTGAGCTTGATTTCAATAACCTTACCAGTCTTCCAACAGTCTCACAACAAAGTTCCCTTCATTTTTACTTCATCAGGCCTTTCACTGTCCAGTGCTATCAGTATCTTCTGTTATCTCTTTTCAGTATGATGAGATAGGCTGTGCAATTTTTTATCGTTATTGTTGTGTTTTGTTATTTCTAACATAAGAATAGCATGTACAAAACTAGCTTTTCTCCCTTTTGCCTTCAATAACCCCAGACTTGGGAAATACCAGGGCTTTTGTTTTTCCTCTAATGGGATATTTATTCCTCTGAGACACTGGTCAGCTAGGAGAATATTTATGTGGTAATAAAAAACTTTAACAGAGGGTTGTTTGGATCTAATAATCTCAGGTATTTCAACACATCTTTGCTTGTCATGTGTCATGCTGAATTACATCGTGGCGTGCATGTGACAGCAGCACATAATGTGACCCGTGTAATATAGTTTGAAATGTAATGTAGTGGGAGGGGGGCTTAAAGGGGGAAAACAGTCTTTCGTGATGGATAAAAGCTGTGGGTTCAGAAAGGAAGCAACTTCAAACTGTCAGGGAACTGAAAAAGATTAAATGGTAGCCTACAAAGAAATCTGCAGTAATAGATTAAATGATACCTGTAACACATTACATTAACATTAATAACTTTCATTAATATTTTTCAGTTTTACAGCACAGATCATTTTTTTGTCTGAGTCATCAAATCACTACGAAATGTTAATTTGTCAGTTCATGCGTGGCAAATTATAAATGGTTTATAGTTGCATGTAAATACAGAAAGGTAAATAAGCATTCACAGAGGATAAATGGCTGGCTGGGACACAGGGACAGAGCCATGGAGAGAAACCAGGTGTCCTGATTCTCAGGTCTGAGCTGTAGCTTTTTGGTAACATCTCTTTCCACCAATCACGTGCTTATACTAATGTATCCTGGCTTCAGGACTTGCTTCTTTACTCAGTAGTATGGTTGTGGCAGGGAGAAAAAGAGCAAGGATGAAACAGATTTCCATTTGAGGTAAAGGAATGAAAAAGTCCTTCTGTTCTTACAGAGGATCTGATTCTCTAGGGAAATGATGCTCTTTGCCTAGATGAGGGAAAAAGAGGGGGGGAAAAAAAAAAGCAAACCTGTTTTTTTCTGGCAGAAATGGTGAAATTTCACCCTTCAGCAATTTGGTGGAAACTGATCGCTGTGGACACTTCTCAGCCTGGGTAGCACAGCAAAAGACTGCACCATGTGAACTGGCAGATGCAGAGGGAGAGAGAAAAAAATAAAATAGTGCTTTAAAACTGTGCGCCAGGCTGTCCAGCTCAGTTAATCTGCTCCGCAGTCCTCCCCGCTTGCGTGGGGCTGGTGTAAACTCAGAGAGGAGAGAACTCTGCTCATTTTTGCCAGCTGAGAATCTAGCACGTGATAAAACAGATCACTATGAACTGCTGGTGAAGGGGCTGCCCTTGGGAAGTATGTTCTTTAACTAACCTGTGCTCAGTCACAGTCCTTCTTTCCTGCGTGAAACATGAAGGAGAATCACAACGCAGATCAGGCCAGCTAGGTCTAGCTCATCTTTGGAGCTGCAAATGGAAGCAGGACCATGATACGGCTTTGCAGGAGAGGGAGATACAGGCCAAGCCACAAAGAAGCATGGTGCAAAATCCTAATGCAGGGCAAAATGTGCTTGCTTTTTTTTGCACAAATCAACGGTGGAAAATACGTTCAATTTTAAAACTGGAAAAAAGTTAGAGAGGAACAGATGACAGCTGCTCACCAGAAAGGGCCATCGCATTTAGACCAAGAGTCTTCAGGTGAACAACCCATATTGGCCAGGCTTCTTTTCCCTTTGAATGTCATGATGAATTAAAAGACTAACGTTATTAACATTTAATTATTACATCATAATTACTATATAATGCCATATATAATTTTCAAAGCCGAGCATGCCATTTGAATTGCTAATATAAAATTAAAATTAACATCTCATTATAATAATAACAATAATAATATTATTATTGTTGTTGTTATTATTATTATTATTATTAAATTTCAGGATTGTCTGGCTTTGAAAGAAGAAAAAATCCCAAAGCTTTTTCCCTTGCAGAATGGAAATATGGGTCTCTATTTCTGAAGAATCCATACCTTAAAGGAGTTTAAGGCCACTGTATCAGAAAAGTGGTAACTATTTCCAAAATCACCAATGGTTTGTCAGGGGAGGACAAGCCTGTAAACGATGTTCAGTTCACCGTTTAGCTCAGCTCAGTGTGTGCCCCACAAGGGAATGCTGCTTTCAGCAATGTGCTGCAGTGAGAATCACCCCAGAATGTAAGTCAGGTAACAGGAATAACAGGTTAGCGTTCAGGAGTACAGTAACGTCAGATATGAATGAATACTTAAATGTCTATGTGTTTGGTCGATAATTAGGGAGACCATGCCATAGAGAATTCAGTAGGAAGCTATAAAAGCGCCTGGGTATAACTGACATAAGTGTCTAGTGCTGTTTGAGATGCCCCATTGTACCTGAGCCAGCTACAAAAGTCTGGCAGATGTGTCCCAAGATCTATAGGAGACCAATGCCCACCTGGTCTGAGAGCTGGAAGCCAGGTGGAAAACCAAGGGTATCTCCAATGGCATTGAAGGCTTAAGTTTAGGAATAGAAGTTGAGCCCCCTGTTTCTCTCCTTTGACTATAAAAGGAACTGGAGGAAACTGGTTCTGATGTAGACACGGATCTATTCAGTAACTCACACGTAGGCATCTTGTGCCATCTGAGACCTCATAGGTTTCCCCCCTGGCCTCCAGCTGCCACTCCAGAAGGCTGCTGGTTTCCATCAGCCCTATGTCATATCTGTCAGTGTTGTGCAGATGTCTTGGATGTCCAGAAGTACCTCAAATAGCATGAGAAGCCTACATTAAGACAACTGAATTCTGCTAGTATAATAAGTTTCAGCTTCAGATTTAGACAAAGCTCCAGATTTAGTTATTAAACACAGGATTCTAGTGACGTCTGAGCTGCTTCAACATTCCTGAGACATCTGCACAACACTGGCAGATGTGACAGAAGCCTTACAGGGCACCTACAAGGTCTGGAGCAGAAACTGGAGGCCAAATGGAGAACCTTACAGTGCCAGAAGTGGCACAATGTGTGCAGGGAACTGAATCTTCTCTCAAGTCAACACAGCCAACAGTCTAGTTGACTGTCCAGATGATCAGATGGAGGTGTCTACTCCAAGATGCGACTGCTACCTGCCCAAGCTCTGTGTTGATAAGATCTCCCTTGGCTTAATGGGAACTTCAGTACACAGCTTCTGTAGAGGCGCTACCTTTACAGATGCAAATCTGAAACTGAATTCTAACTCAGGGATTGTTGGGTAAATCTCACCCTCAGAGTGTAGAGGAAGGAGTGAGCATCTCTTCTGTATTAACAGAAGTTATTCTGAAGAAGGTTTCGTCATAAAGTTCCCACTATTTCCACTGGTCTCTCAGGCACTGGTACATAAATAATATGGGAAGAGATGACATGTTTGCCTAGTTCAGCTCAGACGTGGACCTCTCTCCCCCTAAGAGGTCCGTGGCAGATTCAGATAGTAATGCTTTAAATGAACTCTTAAAGTCTTTGCCAGCAAGTTAAATCTGCAGGTTTGGAGCTCAGCAGAGGTATCATTTCTAGTAGATTCTGCACATCACACTTTATGCTCCTGTAGTTAATGTTGACACTTGAGTCAAAGTGAGGTAGTCCTTCAGTTTATCTACAATAGACTGAAGGTGTTGCTTTGAAAGAAGAGGTGTGAAGAGTAGTGTAGACATACTCCATAACCTGGCAAAATGTTATTCTCCCCAGGAGTTAAGGAAATGTCATGTTCTGCTGAATATCAATGCTTTTCAAAGCTTTCTGCCTCTGCCCTTAATAGGCAGGATGCCTGTGTCTATACTTTTGCAAAGGGTAAACTTGGGGCAGATTTGAGATTAATTTAACTTCCTAATCAAATCACTAACCTTGCTGAAGTGATTTTTTTCTCTTTTTTTTCAGATTTGGAAAAAATTGGCCTCAAAGGCATTCCTGTCTGGTCTCAAATTCTCACTCGGTCCCCTTTGCCTTGTTGGAACATTACATGATAAACATCAGGAGGGTAGAAGGGCCTAGACATAACTGGCCATAAAGGCTGATGGGATTTGTAGGCAAGTTGTGTAAATGGGAAATCTTGTCTCAGGGAACTGAGCTTCAGTAACACACAAGGCTACCAACTCCTCCAAGACCTCACTCTGCACATATGTAGGCAATGAGGTTTCAATATTGAATAAAGGAGTAACTTTGAAACTCCATCTACCCTGCCTTTTTCTTCCTTTACAGCATTTCAGGGGTAACACAATAGCCAAGTAATGCAATAATAACAAAAATAACTCTAACAAGCTACGCTTGATTCCACTGCAGCACAGCCTATAAAGGCAATCTTTTCTTTCTTTTAATAATGCTCTTATTGCACAAATTTAACAGAATTATGCCCTAATTATCATGGAATTTTTTTTATTTGCCACTGGGAGGAAATACAGCAGATGAAGCTGTTTGAGAGTGCATGGTTCATACAGCTGTATTAAATGCTTCCAACTGCTGTCTTTATGGTTGTTAACAAGTCAGGACCAGACATGCATGCATTTTCTGAGTGCCTTTGAGGATGGCATGGATTATACTTGTATTTTTATTAGAGCTGCTCAACTCATTCACTGAGAAATTATGTCTGACCATGCTTTCAGAACTGTCATCTGTAACCCAACAAGAAATAAACAGATCCCTAAAGACAGGCAAATCACACTGCACATAACTTGGGGTCTAAAAGTGAGTTGTCTATAGCTAGTCTAGACCACTTGCACTTCCTCTGGAACCAACACAGAAAAATAAGCAGCTCCTGAAGGGGTTCATTTCTCCCCAAATAAAATGTGTAGAGTAGGTCACCAAACGGACACTCAGAAGATCCCTATTTCTCTCTGTTGATTTTAAAAAGAGCCTAGGGTCAGTATTTCACAGACAGAAATCTAAAGTTTAGACATGTAAATTTGGGTGAGATGAATCCTACATAAAAAGCTTAATTCTTTTAGGATATAGACTAAAGCTGAACAAATTCAGTGGGAAGACTTACACATTCCTTAGCAAGCAGGATGAAAAAAAGGCCCCAAAAGTCTCCCAACCTCACTAGCTTCTGCACCTTCCTTCTCCCTACCTATAGACCGAGTTGTTCATTCCTGTCCTGCTGTATTCAGTGCATGCATAGTTATACCCACATAGATCAGATTACAAACTGGCAGCATGGGAGTCTAGATTTGGAATCACTTTGGCCTTGTGATATTTTGAGTGCCAAGTGTGAAACAGGTGCTTGATTTTCATAAAATCATGATCACACATGTTAACCCACAACAAAGCAAATAAAGCAAAGTTGCTATCTAAAACCAAAGACATCCAAAGTAACTAGTTTTCAAATATAGATTTGCAAAAGCCATCGCTTACATCAACATCTCATGTCATTGGTGTAAATCCAGAATAACTTGAATAGTTCCATTAACAAAACAGGTGTTGGCTCTTCGACTGCAGGCGGATCCAATAAACCAGGTTCAGATTACTGATAGATCTTAACACAGTTTTAAATATTCAAATGTTTTATCTTAATTTCCAAACCATGGCTCAGCAAGCAATTTACATTGAAAAGATAATTTTACTTTTTTTTCTCTCTTTTACTAGATTGCCCATCAACAGGAGTTTGTACATCATCCTCAGCAAGTGTTTGTAACACCTCAAGATCATCGTAGCACAATACAATCTGGAAGAGACCCCAACAGGAACAGAATTCTGTATAGAAATTGTCAAGTGTGTTTCATTTTCTTCCTAGTCGTGACTGATATAACAGGAACAAAAGGTGGGTATGATCAGCTAGTTAATATTAGTTTTCAGGTTCCCAGTTTTGCCTGGGAAGTTTTCTTGCTTGTTCACTGAAGAGTGTCCAGCTTTTGGGGGAAACAAGGTAGGTGGCTATTCACCACAGCAAGAAGTTTAAAGTGAAAACATTTTTAAAAATCACAAGCATAAATCATTTATTATGTTTGCAATAAGTGAGGCTTTTTGTTATAACTGGCAAACTACCGATAATGCTCAATCCTTTTTTTTTTTAACAATTTGCTATGAAATAAGAAATTTTATGGGGACTGAGGAGAACCAGAAGTCCACCTGCCTAAGCAGAAGAACAGAATAAAGCTAATACTGCATGAAAAAAGATGCTCACCAGTTCCTTGTACAGACCAATTAGACCAAAGAAGAATGTTCTTTTGGCGTTGCATTTAGTCTGTAAGGCTTTGACTTCAATTCCCATCTCTGACCTATAATTTCTGTGTGACTTTGTTAAAACATTTACTTTCCCTGTATTTTGGATTTTTCATATTTATGGTGGGAAAATAATAGTTCTTTTCCTCATGAGGGGTTGTATAGCTCATTATTGTTTGATAGGTGTCTTCTGGGGATGTTTTAAGTAGAATCATTTGTCTCTTGAGGCCAAAATGACCTCCCCAGTTCCCTCTTGGCCCAATTTTCTAAGCCTCTGTGATTGCTTTTTAGATGCTGCTGTAATAGGAAGCATATGATGACCTAGACAGATACTTTTAAATGGCTCAACCAACAGAGCATCTGTGGTTACCTCTGGGAGACTCTTTCACAAATTATCTAACAGACATTTAAGAAGTTTGTCTAGATATCCAACTTCATTTTCCCTTTGCTCAATTTCATCTCATTGCCCCTAGTTATGAATCTGTGAACCACCCTCAACAATCCCTCTCCCTCCTCGCTGCACACATCCTTCAAATGCTCATAGAACTGCGAACATCTTCTCACAACACAGTTGGGGACAGCAGGGAAGAGGAGCGGACGAGCCCCTCTTTTGAGCCCCCAAGCACTCGGGAAGAGAGCGTACTGCATGCGGAGATGCCCGTGTGGATTGTCTATATTAGAGCAGTGAGCACCTGAGGAGAAACCCACCTGGTGAGTGAGTTTGCTTTCATTTTTTTAAAAAAATCATCAAATAGTGTTTGCCTTACGATCTTAATTCAAGCACTTAATTAAAGCCAACAGAGGATTCTAAAGTGAGGAGAAAAATTAGAGCAACAACTTTTTAATTATGCTGTAGGCATTTTCTCTCTTACTTATTCTTTCTCCAAAAATCAAACAACTCTTCCTCTAAACACATGTTTAGACAAAGATGATGGCACAGTGATATTATGGGCTAGAGCTTGCTTAGTGCTTAACAAGCAAATACTGGAGGTTGTCTGCCCAAATCTATGACCTAAATAACATGATCACCCCTTACCAGGGATCACTTCTGTGTCGCTCCTTAGCATCCCTTTCCCCAAGTCATGGGAAAGAAGGGACAGGACGTAGCTTAAACAGTGGTTCCTTCCAGGAACCTCTAACCAAGTGGGAAAACTTTCTAGTCATGCAGGAGTGTTATTCCTCCAGTGGTACAGCAAGTTGCTGCCTGCCTCCAGACAGTGGGAGAAATGAAAAGACTTCTGTCATCTCCTGGAAGAGCACAGCTCCTGCCTGTCAACAGCAGAGAGCTGACCCTACATCACCCACTCTTGTTCTGCAGTATTACTAGTTGCATAACAAAAAGATTTGTCTTTGCAGACAGCAGGTGATTTTATATTACTTGAGATGGACAAAGTAATATTGATGTGGACATGGTCAAGCTTTAAAAGGAGGTCCTACTCAAGTCTGATGGAAGTAGCTTAATGCAACACCCACTGCAAAAGAAAGAGGATGTTCTTCTCATATTAACCCATGTAAAAATATTGAGTTACTTCTTTTCTGAGTGCAGCACCTCCTGTGGTTTTATCAGTCCTGCCTGCTTAAAGGCACCCTGTGTCAGTCTTCCAAAGGAGACAAGATACAATCCTCCTTCTAGAAAAAGTCTGACTTAGCAAAATTATGGTTTGTTCTGAGCTTCATGTGGTAGGACACGTTTATTGAAGTCTGTGGAACTTGCCAGAGTAAGTCTCAGAGGATCATATGCACAGTCGCATCAGAAAAGCGTATTAAAGAACTGGGGTCTTAGGAAAGTGAACCTTACACCAAACAGAAGAGCTTAAGCATCAGTTCAGTACAGTTCACACAAAATTCACAATCAAATTTCAAACAACCTTCTTCCTTACACTCACTTTGCCATTTGTTGCTGCAATGGCCAGTTCCTCATCTGGCACTTTTTCTTCTTCTTTTTCTTTTTTGATCTAGAAGATGAAAAAGGAAAATGAAAACTGAAAGGAGGAGAACACTTTCTGCAGGTTGCCCATAGTCACAGTTACACAGACTTAAAAACTGATCAGACTTAGTCTTGCTAACAGTGGGGGAAGAGTCTGTGGTCAGGATCGCAGAACTGGATCTAGTTACACAATGGGCATTCATTTGTAAGAACATTGTCTTTGTGTGAACAAGACCAGATGTCTCAAGTCTCAGCCTTTCTAGGACAACAGGCTGGAGATACTTCTTGGCTTGACTTTCCTTTGTTTGTGCTGAATGGTTGGACTGGTGTGTCTATCTTGCTTAAGCTCTGTATTCAAGGGACCCCAGCTGTGACTCCCAGGGTGCAAATCCCATCGCATATTGTCATAGCCAAAAACTTTTCTGTGATTAGATATAATTTTTCATAATCCTTTTCTGACAAATCAGGGAAAATACAGCTGAGATGGAAAATCAGTCATATTCTGCTTCATTCTAACCTTTGGAGTGTCAATTGATGGAACAAAACCAATTATATTTGGCTGAAGAGCAGGGTTTTGAGTTGTCAGAAAATTATAGTGTTCTTTAAATATAATGTAAATGTCTAAATTGGCCTGAAACAAAACCGTTGTAATATTTCACATCAATGAGAAACCCCCTGTGGCTCAGAGAAACCGAAATTATTTCAGTGTCACTGCTGAAAGTAAGAACCATGAATTAACAAGAGTGTCCTCTTTATGGGAGATATAAAGGCAGCTTCCAGAACCCCACAGACCCTGGGGGAGTTCATCCTAGCTCTTCCTAGGATAAAGTCATAGTCCTAGAGCAAGAAAACTAGTTTGGATAATTCCATCTCCAGCCAGATTCCTCTGGGTATTTATACTCCTTGCTGCAGAGATGGGACTTCACCCAGGCAGAGCCAACATTTGTAAAGCTTTGAAACTCTTAATTTTATAAGAGTAATCTGTGAAGCTCTCAGATTACTGTTTTTTACAGTTCTGTCTGTACAAGCAAACTCAACAGTGTTTGGACATGGTCTAAGACAGGGTCCTCTTTCTATATTACTTAATTGTTAGGACACTCCCTTGCATGGATTTGACCTACGCCAACTCACATTCTCCCAGACAATGCCCCAGCATGGTTCATGGGTAAGCCAGGACAGTCCTAGAAAAAATCCAGTCTTTATTTGGAGAAATTTCATCAAACCTGGGGTGTTAAGATACATAATAATAATGATCTGTAGAGTCACATGGACCAACCAGTTTTTCCTTTCCTGATTTATTTTGCTTAATTTCTCTTAAAAGACAAGATAGCCCAATATAGCCCAGGTTGGAATCGTTCCTATGTGATCAATAAGCCTCTTGTCTGACGTTCACAAAACACTTCATTGCTGTTTTAGCTCCTCACCTATAATCATGTTGTCTCTTATCTACTATTATTTTCTATCTCATTTAGTTAAATATCAAGAATGTGTCTAACTGAGAAAAAAAAAAGCCTGAATTTGGACTGCAGCATTTTGCTCTCACTAGGTTATGTTTATCTCTGAAAGAGCAGGGACAGAAAAAAAAAAAGAGACAAAGGAGATGTAGAGTAAAACATGGCCTACTAATGTGACCTCCCTCCAAATGATGAGGTGGGCTAGATACTAAAAAAAACAAACAAAAAAAAACACAACAAAAAAAAACTAGAAGGTTTTAAATCTTAATTTTTAAAAAATGCCAACAAGAACCAAACAACCCTGTTAAATATCATCATATCTATCAGATAATTCCGTATAGCAGTACTATCTCATTTCCAGATCTATCTGTCACTTGAAAACTTCTGGCTGTGTAAGATAATTTTGTGTTTACCTTCTTTACCTTTTTCACTGTGTTTTGGAGGAGACTCAGGAGGCACTATGAATCATTTTTTACCCTGTTGCAATATGCTCTAAGGAGACGTACAACATGGCTCCTTTCCTGCAACTTCAACACCTTTGACTGGCTATTAGCTGCTTTCTCATTCTCATTGGCATGTCAGAAGAGTACAGGGAGTGTATCCTGAACAGTTACCTTTCTTTTTTATAATCTTTGTCATTAAAATGACAAATATGGAGCATCTATCAAAACAGCATGATAATTTGCATTTTTAATGTGAGAAACGTATTGAGAACTAGGAGTCGGCACATAAAATGTCCAACCTAGTTCTTAAAAATTACCAGATGCCTTCTGAAAAATTTGAAAAATTTCATGTTTTGTCATGTTAATATCAAAAATAATTTCATGGCATGAAGCCAACCCCGGAGTTGACATATAAGACGGGGACAAGTTCTATCTTGCGGATGTGATTCACATAAATATCTGAGACTGGTGTAAATATTCTCAGTCAAATCAGTGGTAAAAATCTGGGTCAGAAAAGGATAATGCTGAATATTTTTGAAAATTCCATTCAATGCTTTGAATGTGCTCCTTCACACACCAGCCTACCTAGCTGCTGCTTATGTGGGCCCAATTATTATTTGGCATTAGCATTAATGGATTTGTTGTCTCAATAGACTTGTGACCATGGAAGCGAATATTCTTTTCTGCTTTACACAGACACACCAGAACTAAAGAAAGGTATAAAGCTGTCTGCCTTTGAGACCGATGCCCTTATTTAATCACAGAACATGGGAAGCAGCTATAGTCATCCTTCCCACACTGTCCCAAACATTATACTTATATCCTGGTGCTTAGGATCAAAGAATATCCCCGTTCCTTGCCCCCATATCCTCATTCAGTCTTTGGCTTTGTGGATGGGTGTGCCAGAAAGGGCCCCTCATATTCCCAGTTGTAGGGATTATTTTTGTCATATCAACATTTGTCCAGAAGATACTAAACTAAGAATGCTTATTTATTCCATGCACACAAGTTAGACATCACCCTCCCCCTCCCCCAGTCTGATTTTTTAAAACATCTTCAGTAAATAAATTATGGAGAGCTTTGCAATAAGATTAACTTGGGAACAGCTCTTAAAAGAGAATATATCTTTTCCCGCTAACCCTTATCTGGCTGACAATCATAATGGTTTGGGAAGTGAAAAGGTAGGATTACCGATGCTGGAAAGTAAAAAGTGCCCTTCGCACTAATCTGAAAGTATTTGGATTATTATGTGGATTACTTCTGTAAACTTGTGTACACTGAGCTGGCAACAGTGCTGCGTATTTATACCCGAGGCAAATGAACAAAATCACAGGCATAAGCAAGCATGTACACTGCTGTAGGAATCACAGGGTGAATTGGTTCAGTAGGAATCAGAGAGGTACCTCCGTACAGTAAAAAAAATAGGCTCTTAGTTGCCTAACAACCTTAAACACACAAACCAGATGAACAGGAAAGTACATCTCCAAATTGAAAACTCAAGACAATGAGACAGATCTTCCTCTGGCTTGTGCTGGTGTTATTTATGAGGAGATACTGTTGGACTGAAAAATCTCCGAATCTCACAGCACAGCTGAGGTCTCAATGTTTCCCTTTTTGGTCTAGAGACTGTGTGGAAAATTATCTTTGATCGGGACTTGGACTGTAATAGTTAGGGGAAAAAAAGGTGGATCCAAATTTCCTTTTATATCCTTCAGAAAGAAAGGTGCCTACATCGCAAGCTATGGATAATGCACGTATGATTCTTCTGAAATTATGAGCCTGAAGTAGGCTTTGGCCTTACATAAGTCTTTTTTTCCAATTGTCTTTGCTGTTTTATCAATCACTCTTCATTTTTTACTTTTCCCCACCTCTGAGATTCCCGTGCTCTATTTCCCACTCCCTTCACTTTCCTCTTACAGAAAGTAATTGTGTATAGCATCTCCAGCCACTCTTTCTTCCTGCTGCTGCAAGACAAACTTGTCACTCCCCCTGGAAAGACTTGACACGTGGGATGTTGCTGTCCCACGGTTGTTCTGCTGTATCTTTCAGTAACCCTCAGTGACTTCCCTGCTTCACCTCTGCGTTTTCAATCTCTTCACAAACACATTCCCAGTCACTCTTATTAATATCCTCCTGTTCCCTACAGTTTTTCACAGCTGTCCCCAGGAAGAAACAAAACAAACAAAAAGGTAAAGCAAATTTCCAGACAAATTTAACTTTACCTCTACGATTTCCCAGAATTGATAATCTCAGAAAAGACACTCAAGCACATTTCACCTACTTTTTCATGTCTACATCCCACTTCCAAATTTCTTACTGTAGATTCCCTTTCCTTTCAATGGGATAAAAGAGTTTTAAGGGTGTGATTCATCTGACCCACTTTCTAAGGATGAAAAAACTCCCACACCAGAGCGGTTTCTTTCTCTCCACTGCTATTATAGGGGGTCTAAACAACCAACTCTAACATAGACATCTGCATTATAGACCTACACCTAGTCAGATGAATGCCAGATTAAACTTGACAAGCATAAGCCGTTGATCTGTTCAAATATCCTAAGCAACTAATGGGGCAAATTCTCCTTTCATTTACACTCCTAGCCAAAGGCATGACTCCTAGCAAGGCAAAATTCATCTTATTTTCAAAGACCAACATAACATTAAAAAATCAAAGGCCAAGTTTTACTGAGACACAGTTAGAAACCTGACATGGTTTTGTTTGGTATTTTAACCTTATTGCTTTGACTCCATCCACGCTGAACAGGTTACGAACCACTGCAGCTGAAGAGAATTGCGATCACATTATTTACCTGCAGGTTAAGCTGATGATATAAAGATGTAAAGGACAGTCAGTAAATCCCTCTTCTTCATCTGAATTTTAACTGGAGAAGCTCAAATGCTCACAGTCTTCCCAAGTGCAACCTCAGGGTGTTCTTGGGCTGCAGCAGCAAATTCTGGGCCAGCTGTGAGAGGACTTCCATTGAACAAAGCCAGCCCAAATGCATTTGTCTTCATCCATCTCTTCTTTACATCTCAGCTCTGACTATTTTTCCTTTCCTGAGAATAGTCTAGACTTCTAGCAATGTCCTTGGAGAAATACCTTGCCTGAAAGAAATATTTGGTTAAAATTACAGTGGAAAACAAACAATGCTAGCTGCTGCCATGTTCCCCTGAAATCCCTCTTCTGCTATTAAGCAAGAGTCTCAGTTCAGCGAAGAAAAGGAAGACTGGGATTTTTGTTGGTTATGTGGGGGGGTTTATTATTATTGTTGTTTAAATTTGTTTTATATCTCCAGAAGTAGCTAAACTAATAGTTTTACTGTCTCGCCACTTTGTGGAGCAGGTATAGAGTATGACACAGTTAATCTGCTTTGCTCAACTCTGACAAGCAATTGTTTCCCTTGTCTGATCTATTGTCTCTATTGTTTCCTTGCCTGGATCACATTTTCAAGTTTACCACCTTTCCTGAGTTTAAACTTTTCACCTGCACGCCTTCGCTCTGTAGCTAGATATCTTTGGGACATGGTTTAGTAGGCATGGTGGTGGTGGGTTGATGACTGGACTTGATGATCTTAGAGGTCTTTTCCAACCTTAATGATTCTATGATTCTATGACTCTATATCAAACTTTGGATTCATCTTACCAAAACTAGCAAGAACATTAATCATCCGGGTTCTTTTCATAGAATCATAGAATGGTTTAGGTTGGTAGGGACCTTTAAAGGTCATGTAGTCCAACCCCCCTGCCATGAGCAGAGACATCTTCAACCAGATCAGGTTGCTCAGAGCCCCGTCCAGCCTCACCTTGAATGTTTTCAGGAATGGGGCATCTATTGTCTCTCTGGACAACCTGTGCCAGGGTTGCACCACCCTCATCGTAACATATTTCTTCTTTAAATCTAGTCTAAATCTACCCTCTTTTAGTTTAAAACCATCACGCCCTGTCCTGTCACAACAGGCCTTGCTAAAGAGGCTGCCCCCACCCTTCCTACAGCCCCCCTTCAAGCCCCGAAAGGCCGCAATAAGGTCTCCCCGCAGCCTCCCCTTCCCCGGCTGCACAACCCCAGCTCTCCCAGCCCGGCCTCGCAGCAGGGGGGCTCCAGCCCTCGGAGCATTTCTGTGCCCCCTCTGGCCCCGCTCCAACAGCCCCGTGTCTGTCCCGTGCTGAGGAGCCCCGAGCTGGAGGCGGCGCTGCAGGGGGGTCTCACAGAGCGGGGCAGAGGGGCAGGACCCCCTCCCTCGCCCAGCTGCCCGCGCTGCTGGGGATGCAGCCCGGGGCACGGCTGGGGGTCTGGGCTGCGAGCGCACGTTGCCGGCTCCTGTCCAGCCTTTCACCCCCCAGCACCCCCAAGTCCTTCTGGGCAGGGCTGCTCCCCATCCCTCCACCCCCCAGCCTGTGCTGATCCCAGAGATTGTCCTGACCCAGGTGCATGACAATAGGGTGTTACAGCACAGGAAAAGATATTCCAGGGCACAGTTCCTTTTATCCTGGTGATCAGCTGGGAAGGGAATTCAGGACAACTGGCTCAGAGATAAACATGTATTTTTCAAAGTTAAGTGAGATTAATTCCCCTCCTAGTGTCCAGTTTTCTAGTCTGCCTCCCAACAAGACTGTACGTACTTCATTTTTCCATTTCTCTCTGATCACAGTATCCCAGGTTATCTGCTCGGTACCAAATGACAATGCAGAATTTCTCCATCGAACTATCTTCACTCACCCACCTGGAGAGCCACTTCTTTCATGGCCTTACAACACAACAGTCGATTCATCCAGGACATAAACCAGCTTCATTTCTGTGTTTTACATAATTCAGAAAACAGCGTTCATTGGAAAGTGGTCTGTGTTTTTTAAATAGGTAAATACAATATTCACTAGGGGGAAAAGATGTGTTTGATAACATCCAGAAATTTAAAAAAAAAATTTAAAAAAGGAAGGAAGTGACTATTCTTGTCCTAGCAAGTGAAACTGAAAGTCAGTGTGGGTGATCCTGTCGTGCAATAAGAGAAG
Organism: Phalacrocorax aristotelis; assembly: GCF_949628215.1. Lineage (NCBI taxonomy): Eukaryota > Metazoa > Chordata > Aves > Suliformes > Phalacrocoracidae > Phalacrocorax > Phalacrocorax aristotelis. The sequence continues at coordinate 5,023,976 of NC_134278.1, forward strand.
AGTGCTCATTAAAAATTGAACCACAGTTTCTAAACTAGTTCTTAATACTGTGAGGGGACAGAGGGGTTAATGAGAGAGTAATGCAGTCAGTGTGTTTTGAACTAAAGTGCTGTACGTAAAGCTCACCCTGAACCTCCTGAAATCTATAGTAACATGAACATCATTATCACGTATCAGAATGAATGAGTTTCCTATAGGAATTAATGTCTTCAAAAAGTGAAGGTCCCTAATGACTGAGCTGCAGGGTCACTTTTATCTCCTGTTCAGCAGAACTTCACAAGATAAACTGCAGTGCAGCCATGCCTGAACTGGTACAGCACTGCATGGACTAGAAGGAAAATAGCTATTTAAACTCGATGTCAAAGCTGAGTTACTAAGCCCCGTTTGGCTTAACATCACATTAATATGGCTAGGCTGCATCCAGGCCTAGGATCAGCTGTTACTGGAATGCTCAGCTGAAGTGCCTCAGTGTTGAACTCCCAGCCGTTCTGGGTTTGGGCTTACCCAGGCAGAACCAAAGTAGATTCTTCTGATTATGGCAGAAGAAATAAATCCAGTCAGATTGAGCTCATCTAAATTTCCTCATATCAAAATTAGATGTTTAGTCTTTTTTTTTTCTATAGCCAATGCAGAGAGCATTTTCTTCCTGCTTTCTGGAGATATAGTCTATTGACTACGGCAGGAACTAAGATTACCGGTTAGACAGGAAACTTGTCCCTTGCTAAGGCTGAAGGACATGACAAAGCTGTTGAACGGGTCATGTGAAGCTACAGGGCATGACATGAGAAACTGCTGGCTGTGACAGGTAGCAGTGTAAGACACTGAGAAAAGTTACAGGGATGGGACCTACATGAGCGATGGCTGGACTTCAGAGTTGGTTAAGGGGGGGGATTATGTGAGAAACATCAAATTTCACAGATAATTGGAGGGCATTATTGGACACCTTTTGGTTCACTCAGACCAGACCTTTGTCAAACCTACTTCTGCAGTCAAGAGTACCAGATGGGATGGGATGGAATGGGATGGGATGAGATGAGATGAGGCAAAGTTTTTTCCCTGGATTGATACAGACCAACCATTCTTGTGCCAAAAAGACCCCATCAGTTGTCTCTCTTTACCTGGCACAATCAATATACATTATTTTACATATAAAGGAGAACAGCTTAAGCCGAGAGAACAGATGGATCCATTCTCAAAGGTAAACTATCACTCCATGAAATGGTTTTGGTCCTGAGAGGCTAAAATATTCCTCCTTCATAAACACACAGGAGTACTGAGCCCAAATATCCTAACTCAGCCACAAAGTTTACGTATATACCAGTAAACTAAATAATTCCAGGTTCTGCTTTCTGGCCAACTGTATGATCTGGTCACTGCCATATTATGAAACCCTCATAACCTCACATTGCTGTGGCTGCATCTAGCTTGCTTGTTAGGAATAGTTTTAGGCCCACCCCAGCGCATGAACTGTGCCTGGAAATTGTTTAAACAGCGCTAATTTTCCCTGAACAAAACTGTACCAGTGACCATAATGAGTTCTGGTGCCTGAATCTAAGCCTTGGTACTGTTTAATTTCCTACAACAGATATAATCAAAGAAATGAGCCATTGATTTTATTTAAAGAATTTCAACCTGATACTTAACTTTTAATTCAGTCCAAAACTCTTTTTTTTTCTTTTTTTTGGCTTAGCCAAATTCCCCATTGACCTGCGGTCAATCGGAAAAGAAAGAAAAAAAAAAAGGCAACTTGGTTTAACCACAGTAATCAGCATGACTTGAGGAAAGCAAGCATGACCAGAGAAGGTAGGAGGACTTCAGCTGCCTTTTGATTTGTTTTACGCCAAGATCATCATACTGCAATCAGTTAGTAACATCAATTTTCAAATGCCTGATATTTCATCCTTAATTATTTCTCATTTTCTCTAATCTGACTGAAATAAAACGTGGAACAATTGGCTTCAGCAAGGAAAAGCCTGGTAGGAAGAGTACACTATAAATACAGTCTAGAAAGATATAGCTATTGCCTTTATTTGACAACCTAACTGTTCCCCAAGCACTCATCCACCAGCCTTATAAAAGGAAATGTAGTTACTGAGGTCCAAATTCACCGTTGGCTTAAGTGTGTGCAATTCCACTGAAGTCAACACAATTGTATCCGTTTACTTTCACGGTGAATTGGGACCCAGACCTTTACTGAAGTAATAAAAGGTCAGTCAAACATACAGGCAAGAGACCAACTTCTTGTTTAAACGAAAGCTGTGGCTTTGCTCAAAGTTCTTGTCATAGATGATAGTATCAGTTAACAAATGAGTTGAGCAGGCAGTGAAAGAATAAGCATTGGGGCATATGAGTAAGTTACAGGGGTTTATGGGCGTGTTATGTTAACTGAGTCACAGTAAATAATTACATTTTTTCACCTTCTGTAAATGCAGAGAAATATGTCTTAGCTTATCTCACGCTGGAACAGAAGTAAGGTGATAAAATAGTGAGGTTTAATAACTTTAAGATAACATTCAATATTTGCCATTAAAGACAAAATTAGTCTGATAAAAATGAGTTTTTCATACACTTAGGTGTAGCTCCCTCTGAAGACATTAGGGTTTTTTAGTAGAACTGAAAGCTTAAATTGGCTCATGAAAACAACACAATTTGTCTTGCAGTCACTCTGTTGTGTTTGGGAAGCTCATATAGTAGTTACAGCTTTGCCCCACTGAACTTGTCTACGATAGCAGGGGTGGTAGTGAATAGCTAGAAAAAAGGATGAGTCCCACTATCTGGATATAACTTGGTCTCATGGTTACAGGGTCTCGTTTACTCATATCATTACATTGTTTAGAAGCACAACAGGACATCAGCTGGGATTCACATTGTCTAAGTTGAATTTGTAGTTAGAAAACCAGTTTAAACAGCTAGGTTTAAACCTAAGCTCTCTCTATAGTCAATGGTGACCGTGTAATTAGTAAAAGTGATTACCATCCTGATAGCAAAGAGATTTGTGTGTTGCCTGTAGCACGAATGAAAGAAGGCAGACACGCAGGAGGACTTTGGAGGGCAATACAGAAGGTGACCCGCAGAGTCAAGAGAAAGCCACCAATGACCAATAACAATGGTGATAAATACGTTACAAAGCAAGCTTGCAGCAGTGAACCTAGGACAACGTGACTTGCTATCTTACCCACATTTCTGGATCTCAGCCTAAGACACCAGAAGGTGTTACATGAAACAAATGCCAATTGTGTAGCACAAGAAAGTAACAAGGGCAAAAACAAAACTGCAGTGATAATGAAATTTTCAAAATATATCTAATTAATATTTTCTTAGCAATAAAAGGTCTTGTGCCAAGGCTGAATAAAGTGGAATGAATTATTTCAAAAGTTAAGTGGCTAGAGATAATAGCTTACAATGGGTAGCAAACCTTCTAATACCCGTTACTCTGACCATAAAATAGTAATGATGAAAGCAGACAAATCTTACATAACTTTGACAGTGTCTCAGTGTCCTTTGCACAGATGGCTTTCTCCTTTGCAAAGAAGACACTTCCAGTTAGCAGAACAGACATATGGGTCCATGGCCTCCCTGCATGGAGAAGAAAACTGTTCTTCAGAGTCTCAGGTTAGTGCTTCAGCCATTAGAAAGTATAACTTATTTATTCTCAACTATTTCCATTAACTCTGTGTTCCTGATACAGGGTTATCTTGATACACAGAGTTAAATATTAGTGCTTCATGGTTTAGGCTGTTGGCTTTACCTTTTATCTTCTTAAACATGTACATCAGCATCTATAGTGGTAAAGGAAAAAAAGGGGGAGGAACAGCTATGTACCTTGAAGTCAGCTGGCAGAGTGTAGCTTGTATCCATGGCTAAACTCTCTTACGTCTAAACAGGTTGCTGCATGCAAGCTGTCTGTTGGGAACAGCCCCTTGACTGTGCTGTCCTTGATGCAGGCCCAGGCACTGTCTGGAGAAGCACCAACTGGCCTAAGCTGTGAACCAAACAAGCAATTTAACAGTATGGTTGACCTAATTGTGAGGTCTGGGCCCATATTCTGGCCTTGATTAGTTTGCTGTTGGCCTTAATTAATTTGCTGCACAAAGATGTATTTTATGTATTAAACCAGAGAGGAACGCATCTCAGTATAGGGCATGAAAATCTTTAATTTTAGCACTTTAATGTAGAGACTGCTCCTGAGAGGCAAAGTGTTGCTATTTTATTATAGCTTTCACTTGCAAAATATTCAGGTGCAATATGTAAAAATAGGCAGAGAAAATAGGGCTGGACAGGACCTCAGGAGATCACTTAGTCCATCTTCCTCCCCCAAGGCAGGATCTTCTATATCAAACCGTTTATGACATATGTTTGTTTAACCTACTCTTAAACCCTTCCAGTGATAGAGGTTCCACCACCTCCCCAGGCAGTGGTAGCTTAGAACTTAGAAAGTTTACTTAATGACTAACTAACCTAAATCTTCCCTGCTACAGTTTAAGCCCATTGCTTCCTATCCTATTCCCAGTGGATATGGAGAACAAGTTGTTTCCTTCATCTCTGCAGCAACATTTTCCTTAGCTGCAGCCTGTTGTCCTCTCTCACTTCTGTTTTCTTTGCTCATAAAATTAATAATAATCCTAAAGTAAAAGCATATAATATTTAATATATCCATTAATTCCATAGACGTTACATTAAGCAGGCTATTTGTAAGGGTAAAAATTGCTTATGTGGGATTTTGCAGCCATGTATTTGTTTTAAATGCATTCTTTTATTTATTTTCATTTAGGAGAAGGATTGTTTGAGTCATGGGGGTTGCTTTTAAAATATTCAGGTCAGCCTGTCTTTTTGCCTAACCCTCAGAGGGTTAAGTCCCTGGCTGATAATTCCCTTTGCAAGTCAGATCCTTCATTACAAGTAGAATCCTTACAAGAGGACATATTTCATTTTTTAACTGGAGCATATCTAATGATCCGGGGGAAAGCCCTGTCTCGTAACATTTGATCTAGCCTCAGACAAGAGGAGCAAGGTGGCATCAGCCTCTTCCTATTTAGTCATGAGCCAAGGAACTGCACCAGTATACAAGTGACATGCAGAACACATGCATCAAAGTAGCAGCTCAATCTGTACTGCAAATAACACTCTTTCATGTCTCAGCATGGTTGCTGGCCCTGAGCTGTAGTTCCAGTAATTGACATAGTTGCCCAATGCTAGAAAACAAACTCGGAAACTATTCTCATTAGACGTCCCCCTGGTTTGCTGCTCCGTTATTGTAAAACCCAAACACTGAGCTTCCTACCAGCGTGGCTCTGTTTTTAATTAGTTCTGATGGCACTGGGCGACGCGCCAAGGAAAAAAATGAACTTCCTGTGATTGAGGCTTGTAGCTCAGTATGTTGCTTCCTCCACACAGAGATTGTTTTCACAACATTTTCTGAAAAGGAGCTACTGACAGAAATAATATAAGTTTTTACTGCTTTTGATTTTTTTTTTTATCCTGCCTTCCATGCTTATAAAAGGCAGCTCAAAGTCAAGGATCCTTACCATTACTGTGCCATTATTTTGCCTTTGTGTGACTTGGCTGATTAAAGACATCCTAGCAGATTAAATTTTTAACAGAATAAGCACAGGCTCCTGTTAAAAAAAATTAAGACCAAGGATTTTTTAGTGTTTTAAATAAATTAATTTGGATATGTTCAGGCGTGGGGTGGGGAGGGACTTGAGGCTTATATTCAACAACATAAGTTGTCATAGCGTCAGTGGGGGAGAGTGAAATGGCAGATGAATGTGAATCAACAGCAGAAATAGTGTCTGCATGGGGGCATGTGATGAGGTATTCAGTGTCTTAGCAGTCTCCTTTATTTCTTCTTATGAGGCTTCTCAAGTTAATTTGTTATGAAGCAAGGTTCAAACACCATCATTTTGTTCCAGTGAGTGTCTGTAGGTGGGATTCAGACCCAGACACCTACACTTACATGCCTCAGAAGCGCGTGTCTGCATTTGTGTTGTCTCTGATTTGAGTCAGAGCCAATGAAGATCCAGCTGATAGCATCCGTGGAGTCCAGAGAGTAGCTGACCTGACCAAATGCAGGTAGGTATTTCTAGTGTGAGCTGAGCTGCTTTCCAGTCTCCATTAACTTGTATGGACATGATCTCCATTAATTATAAAGATAGCTGAGATGACTAGAGCAGATGAACAGATCTAAATTTTAGATTCCTAACTACAGACCTACGTAATGGTAGACATCTGCCTTCAGGTGTGTTGAACTGCTCTCTAGACTCCCATGACAACACTGGCGAAGGGCTTGATTTAGCCACATGCACGCAGGTATCCAGCACTATCTGAGATGCCCCTAGGCCTCATCTGACATCCAGCTGCCTCTCTAGAAGAGCATGGGCCTCCTCTAAGTCCAGTGTTACATCTGTCAATCCCGCACAGATGTCTCTCAGGCCCTTAGATGTCTCAGGTGGCATCAAAAATCTATGTTGAGTCAAACTGAACTGACCTTTCAATTTTTGAGCTTTCAGCAATGAGAGCTTAGGCACCAAGTACACATACAAATTCCCACACTGCATAATCAAAATTAGGCAGCTGAAGCAGGGGATGAATCTCCCCTGCCACGTGACTTTCCATGGATGGATGTTACCCTGTTTGGTACATGGGTAGGTCTCTCATGGCTTATTTTGTGCTTTATAAATTTCATTTTTAAAAATTGCTTGGGAGAAAAGGGATAAACTCAGCCTGAAAGCTCCTGAACTTGGTTTGTACATTTGAATGCAAGCTGTGACAGCCTGCTTGCCGTTGCTCAACTGCTTTGTGGCAGTCTCATTTCTACAGATATATGTAGAGATAAAAGATCCATTCAATTCAATTATAATGTCAGACAAGTCAAAGAAAAAACAGAAACACATTTTCCTTTGTCATTTTGTTTCTGGAATTACTTGCCTTGCATTTTAAAAAAGTAGCGTGAGGTGCACCAAGGCACATAATGAGTGTGCATCGCTCTGATGGCATTCAAGAGCACAAGATGGCAGAAATGACCGGCTACTGCAGTGACTATAAAATGGCATCTGCAGACTGTGCAAATAATTGGATTTTAACAACAGGGCACTAAATAGGATAGCTGATCGTAAGACTATTATTTAGTTCTGTTTTTTTTCAGTTGGGGCAGTCTGTAAATAAAGAATATTTACATCTGTAAACAAGGAATATTATCACCACTTCAAGTAGATTTTTTCCTCTGTTAAAGAATATTGAGACAGGTAGAAAGTAGTAGAAAAATATCCACAATTATTAAATAGAGAGGTTCAGAGATTCCTGAGCCATAGATCACCATAAGCTAGAAGAACTACAGAGGAGATATTGCCATGTACTTGTCACCTTATGCAATTCCGTAGGCACCCTTTGTTGCGCTCACTTAGACACAGGGTACTTGACCCAGCAGACCCATTTTACAGTCAAACCATATTGAACTGATCTTTTCCTCATATTCTTTGGGAATCTTTCCACTCCTGATTTTGAGTAACAGCAGCTACAGCAAAGACAACTGGCTGTCCTCACAAGACTGCCAGTCAGGATCCTTCACCTCAGAGCACTGCTTTTGGATTCTGAAGAACCTTACAAAGACTGAGAGATTTGTGAGAGAATTCTATGAGTAGATCTTTATGTCCTTCAATATTTCAGGGCCTACAAGCACCAATACAATCAGTAAGGATTAAAAAATAATATTTTAAGGCATATATTGACTGGAAACATGGAAAAGGGAAAGAAACAGAGCAACCTTGCCCTCAGGAAAAAACTAAGTGTTCCTTTGATTGTGCAGAGCCAAATGTTTCCAGTAGTTCCTAAATCTTAGGATCTGTTATACACCACTCTGTTGTGTTTCTATATGCCCAGTGTGCCTGAGAAAACATGTTCCATCAATTGTTTATCTATGTTTACACAGTTTGGTGCCTGTGCTGGGTAAGGTAAGAAGAGACATGTACAAAATGCTTCCATAGTCCCTTTCACCCTGGCAGAGAGTGCAGAAGCACTTGTTTCTTCCGTTGCCTAACTCAAAAGCCCTGTTCTTTGATCTGACTAATGCTAGACATTAAGTGATTTGCATGGGGCTGTGCTGTCTCTTACACACTCAGTCTGAGGTCACACTTGTCCCTCATCGTCCAGTTTTGCCCAAAGTACAGCCTTCGGACCCTGCATGCCCCCACTCACCGGTGTTTAGCACCTTATGTATGCAGTAAGCCAGCTTTTTTTAAGCTGCTTCAAAGGCAACCCTGCATGTTGGGGACAAACAGGGATCAAAGCCAGAAGTGCTCTGAGGGTCTGTGCTGGTTTTGGCTGGGAGAGAGTTAAATTTCTTCATAGTAGCTAGTATGGGGCTGTGTTCTGGATTTGTGCTGAAAACAGTGTTGATAATACAGGGCTGTTTTCATTATTGCTGAGCAGGGCTTACACGGCATCAAGGCCTTTTCTGCCTCTCACCCCACCCCACCAGTGAGTGGGCTGGGGGTGCACAAGGAGCTGGGAGGGGGCACAGCTGGGACAGCTGACCCCAACTGACCCAAGGGATGTCCCACACAATATGACATCATGCTCAGCATATAAAGCTGGAGGAAGAAGAAGGAAAGGGGGGACATTCAGAGTGATGGCATTTGTCTTCCCGAGTCACCATTACGCGTGATGGAGCCCTGCTGTCCTGGGGATGGCTGAGCACCTGCCTGCCCACGGGAAGGGGTGAATGAATTCTGTGGTTTGCTTTGCTTGTGCACAGAACTTACGCTTTACCTGTTAAACTGTCTTATCTCAACCCACAGGTTTTCTCACTTTTACCCTTCTGGTTCTCTCTCCCAACCCACTGCGGGGGACTGAGTGAGTGGCCGTGTGGTGCTCAGTTGCCAGCTGGGGTTAAACCATAACAGGGTCAGGGGCTGCTTTTTCAAAGAATTGCCTAATTTTGTTCAAGGTGCTCTTTTCTGAGGATACAAACAAAAGCTGATTCCTGCAGACTGTGCTGATGGGGGTCGACTACAGCACACTAGTAAAATAAAATGCATTTATACCTGTTGTTTAACCCTGTGGCCAACTCTTATGGACCAGTCATGTAAATACTATTAAATCCTTTTGCTCTTCAGAAAAGGGTGGCTGCACTGAATCTATCTTTTTGGATCATTCCTTGGCCCTGTTATGTTCTGAGCCATGTCCAGGACCTACTGGGAAAGCACTGACTGGCATGGCGAAAACCATTTTTATGCTGCAGCTATGTAGATAAGTCCATTGCAGGGCCTAGGAATTAATGTTCTTTGGCACACTTTAATTTGCTAGGATAGAAGCAACCTAAAGGACTAGGTTTGTTTAACATAGGTCACCAAACAGCTCTGCAGTGTCTCTCCAGGGAGATAAGAATCATGGACCAGATACTTTGTAAATGCTGTTTAAAACTGAGATCCCCACCAATAAAATGTTCTAATTACTTTTGTTAAGACAGGAGGTTAATTCCATTTTCTCAGCCAGTTTACTGTCCAAATCATTCTGGTTATTTTTCTTCCTTCTTAAATAGCTGTGCAAGCTTGATTTAAAACATGCTTTCTTAACTTTCTGTCTTGGGAGAGTAGCTGTGGAAAGGGATTGGGTATCCCAATTGCCAGTGATTTCACATCAATGGAAGTCAAGGACAACCACAGTTTTGAAAGCTGATTTCCTGAACTCTGAAGTACACTTATAGCATCAGTTGGAGAATCAACCATTTTCCTAAACATGGTTCCACCTAACATCCTCATATAAAAGCATGAACTCAACTCCCAGATGCTCTTCTGGAGGAAAGTTTGAGGATACAGGATCATAGAATCACCAAATTGTTGAGACAGAATCATAGAATCATTAAGGTTGAAAAAGATCTCCAGAATCATTAAGTCCCACCATCAACCCAGCACTCCCAGGCCTCCTAAACCATGCCCTGAAGTGACATGCCTACACAGTTTTTGAACACCCCAGGGATGGTGACTCCACCACCTCTGGGCAGCCTGTGCCAGTGCCTGACCACTCTGTCAGTAAAGACATTTTTCCTAATATCCAATCTAAAACTCCCTTGACAACTGCCTCTCATCCTATCACTAGTTTCTTGGGAGAAGAGACCAACCCCCCCACCCCACATCCTCCTTTCAGGTAGTTGCAGAGAGAGATAAGGTCTCCCCTCAGCCTCCTCTTCGCCAGGCTAAACACCCCCAGCTCCTTCAGCTGCTCCTCATGAGACTTGTCCTCCGAAGATTGGAAGGTACCTCTGCAGATCATCTTGTCCCATCCCCCTGTTCAAGTCGTCACCTACAACAGGATGCATATTGACAAAAAACATGTAAAAATTAGATGTCTGTTGTTGGGAACAGTAATGTGACACATTGCCATTTCACAACCAAGCCAAGACTTTTAGGCCAGAAGTCATGAGTCTCATAGGGTCATTAAGTTGCTTTTGGACACAACACCAATATTTTGGCTTGTATTGGCACAGGTACCGAGATGTAACTAAAACAGATGCAAGGCTGCTGCTCTTTCCACAGTTCCATGGATTTATGGACAAAAGTAAGTGGGGCTGGAAAATACAACATAAGTCCTACCCAAAAAAGCAAATGCAAACTACGCAGGATGCCTTATTTATCTCAAAAGCTGCTGGGTCCTCTGTGTGGGCAACTGAACTGAGCCCAAAGGGTTCACAGAATCACAGAATAGCTGAGGTTGGAAGGGATGTCTCAAGATCATCTAGTCCAACCCCCTTGCACAAAGCACAGTCATCTTGAACAGGTTGCTCAGGGCCATGTCCGGTGAGCTTCTGCGAAGAGCCTGGTTCTGTCTTGTTTACTCTCTCCCATTAGCTGTTTATGCACATGAATAAAATTACCCATGAACCTTCTCTTCAACATGAATAATCCCAGCTGTCTCAGCCTCTCCCAGCATGTCATATGCTCCAGTGCCCTGGTTGTATTTGTGGTCATTTGCTGGACTCACTCCAGTATGCCTGTGCCTTGCACCCTAGACCAGGCGTTCAGAAAAGCACTTCAAATGGGTCTCACCAAGTCTGACCTGCTGGCAAGGCTCTTTCTAATGAAATCCAGGATTTGCTGAGAGGGCACATTGTTGGTTTATGTTCATATTCTTGTCCACCAGGACATGGCATGTCATGGCATGCAACAGGACCACCTCTGCAAAGCTGCTTTCAAGACAGTCGGTCTCCAGCCTGTACTGGTCATGTACTTATTCAACCCCAGGTGCAGGATTTGCCATTCCTTCTGCTGGACTTCATGAGGTTCCTTTCAGCTCCTTTCTCCAGCCTGTCAAAGTCCCTCTGATGGCAGCACACTCATCTGGTGTACCAGCCACTCCTCCCAGTTCCATATCATTTGCAAATATACTAAGGGTGCGCTCTGCTCCATCACCCAGATCATTAATGAAGAGGTTAAACAGTATTGGCCCCAGTATTGACCCCTAAGCACAACTCTAGGTATCAAGCTCCAGCTGGACTTTGTGTCACTGATCACAAGCCTCTGAGCATGGTAGTGCAGTTTTCAGTCCACCTCACTATTTGTCTGCTCCATGCTTAATCCACTTATCTATAAGAACAGTCTCCACCTATCCACCAGCCTATTTCTCCTGTTTAAAATGTTAAGCAGAAGTTTATGAGTTTATATCTTATCATGTCCCAAGCCTATGTCTTGAGTTTGTTCTAAACCTGAGATCCAGGCAGTGGTGTGGTGGGAGGCACCAAGGTCCTGCTGTGCAGAACTCACCCTTGAGCCTCATTTTTCTCTCCCAGTATACCCTGGCCATTATTTACCATTCCTTGCTGTTGTGAAATGGTACTAGGGTTCTACCTAAAATGTAGCTCCATTCAAGAATCAGCTATATTGGTATTTTTTGCAGTATTTTTTAAAGTAAAACAAAAGCTTCCCAACAAAAGCATTCCAACCTCAAAACACTGATGATTTTCTGATTGAAACTGGTGCCTTTGTTTTGTTCTTTTCCTTTCCCTACCCAACCCATGACTCCTTTCCCTAGAAGAATTTCACAGAAAGGCCCTTTCAAATCACCCTTTTTCTGTCCTGGTTCTTCAAGGACCTTGGTGAAAGATCTTGCCTTCCTGATGGTATTTTAGGTGCCTAACACCAAAAAGCATATAATTCTCTCAGCCTCCTTTACAAATCTCAATTTTCAAATGGCTTAACACATCAGGTAACAGGAGCTATACAGGTTGGCTTAATCAACAAGGCTCTCCCTGACTGAACAGGGTATCAGAGTCCAGTCCTTAAAACCTGTGTATTTGTCTATCTTACACATTTGAAGACAGGGTAGGTCACAATCTTCAGTGCTGACATTCCAACGCAGGCACTGGAATTACACAAGGGATTAATTTGATTCTGTATTTTGATTAACAGTACTCATACAAATACTGAATTAGAGCTGATGTCAATCTTTTATACTAATTGCTAGTTAGACCCCGTACAAAGGCACGCTTTGCTTGGACCACTTTTGTAAGATTGCTATCTATCTACTGTGGAGAGATTTACGCATTTGCTTTCCATTAACATTAATAGGAGCTGTCCACATAAATCACTCATCGCCAGTAAGAAAAGATAAAGTCCTACTAAGTTCAGAGAACACAGGCTTTCCCAATTGAAAAATCTATTAATAATAAAAAACCTACAATGTAAATATCTGACATCTGAACTGTGTTGTAATGCTGTGACATGAAATAAAGTGATCCATGATTGCTTCAAGGGGAAGCAATGCTTGGCTATTTCTAAACCTTTTTTAAAAACTCATATAACTCCTCTGGTATTGGTAAAAACATAAATAAAGCAAATAGCTGCAGAGGAAGGAGGAGCAGGAGCATAACAACTTCAATTGTTACTTTTATTGTCCTTTATTTTTCTCTGCAAGATAGTGACAGATCCAATAAAACACCTTGTTATACATACAGAGAGGACAAAGATTGCTAGAAATAATACAAATGAAACAGCTCTTAACTAACCCAGATGTAACTGGGCATCAGATCATTTAGGCTAAGAAGTTGAAGGTGTCCAGATGCAACGCTTCCTCCTTTGCTCCTTGTTGCTGTTCTTTACGAAATTGGTGTAATTTATCTCACTAGGTCAGGAAAACACATAGATCATCAGCCAGGACTCCCTGGTACTTGGCATTGGGCCAGCCCTGATTATGATCTGGGCAACTGTAAGATATGATGATATATAAAAAATAAAATCAAAATTGGTTTTCCCTTTCTGGCGATGCAAATCTGGATCCATTCTAGTGAGGTTACAATAAAATAGCAGTGAATAATCAAAAGAAGCAAGTTTCATCCATCATGTTGCTATCGTTTAGTCCTCTATGTAGCACTGAGCACTGTTTTTAAAAGGAATGCTAGGTACGGGTAGCCAAAAGCCTTATCTGTGTTTCAACATACATACACATCTCTTGTTTTGTGTTTCTTTCTATACTTAAAAGGACAAAATTAAGAACTAATTAGAAGTCATTGGTAGAGCACTGTGCCATTAAAAGTCACCTATTAGAAAGCAAACTTGATGCAATATTACATTTTGCAATTAATGCCTAATCGCTTGACACTAATGAAACTAGTAAAGCCAACACTGTGTGCATGTGTGGTGCGTGAGGGAGGGGACTACTTTCTCTTTAGAAAACACCATTTTAGCTGAATTAAAATATCTCATGGGAATATACCTATCTAAAAATATATTTTTTGAATTTCACAGGCCAACGTCTAACAAAAATATTTTCTTTTTTTTCTAATTACTTTCTTACAGAGACACATAGTTTTGCCTTTCTTATGCCACTGTGTTCTGTGCCACTGGGCATATTTTATTTAACTTTGAAACATCCCAGATAAGGTCCTGCCATAACCCCAAGCACCTGTGGTAGAGCCTGAATATCTGCTTAGGAACCACAAACACCCTTAAAGAAATAAAATCTGCAGAATCTACTGCTTCCCCTGGAAAGTTATCCTGATGGATCCACTGAGCTCTTGGCTAAAAGTCTGAGGTTTCAATTTATCCAGCCACAAGATCAACCGGATCTTATGCCTCTGTCTCTTTGTTAAATTAAAGAGCCTTCCAGTGTAGCATGTAACCTCCCTGGATAGGTACCTCCGGTTGTGCTGCTGTAGTTCATGAACTGGTATACTTCATATGGAGTTGGGCCAAGGTTTTACCACTGGCCTTGATTATTAGGTGGAGAGGAACAATTCCTCTCTCTTAAGGAACACCGTGGCAGCCAAAGTTTAGATTGATTTTGGCTGCCACAGAGCAACATCCTTTCAGTTTATCAAATGCCTGATAAGCTTGGATTCACACTCAGTACTCAGTCCAAACATCCATTGAATTTAGGTAGGAAGTTCGTTGGAAAGAAAAAACCGAAAATGATAACTTAGAAAAACTTTGACACCTGCATGAATGGATGGGCAGGGTGGGAGGGAAGTGTTGCACTTGGCAGGGAAATAAGCAAAAAGAGTGAAAACTAGTAAAAAGCTTAGATATTTTGACTTGCAACATCATGCTCTGAATAAGCTGCTGAATTGTATTAATTATCTCTTTAGGGTTGTCTGAGATCCTCACAGAATTATCACTTGTTTCTTGTCTGTTCAGGAGCTATCACAAGGAAATAAAGATAGGCGGGCAAACAGACAGGTAGATACTAAAAGCATCTTTGTGGTCTCATTTACAACACAGCCCCATAATGGGGTTTATGGCCCAGTGGCAGTGTGCAGAGCCCTACACGTCATTTACACAGCTTAAGAAAAAAGGTAAAGAAGCCATGGCATAAATGCAAAGAACACGAAACTATTCCTCATCTCTGCAGAAGTATATGAATGAGTTTCTGGTTATAATATTTTAATTAGGAAGCTTTATTTGTTACAGACACAGGTTACTCTGAGGGTGCATAAAATGATCCAGCAGAAGAAAAATAATAGAAATAAAGATCAGGATGAACCTTCCGAAAAAGAAGAGGCTGACAATGAAAGAGAAAACATTGTCCCTGTGAGTGCTAAGAATAACAATAGACAGAACCTTTAGAAAAAGTGTGGTGTTGATATTTTACATCTGAACACTTTCAACCAACAACATCGAGACCCTCCATAAAAAAGAAACCAAATCCTCCAAAAAATGCATTGATTGCATAGCTACATATATGTGTAGGCAGATAGATGTGGTGAAAGAAGAGATACTGTGATAGAAGAAGAAAATCAAAAAAGAACGGAAATGGCCGAATCTTTCTTTGTGACATATTTTCTCTCTCATCCTTGCATATTTGCATTAAAGTGATTGTGAATAATGTACATTTGACCAGTGCTGTCTGCGGAACTAATGCCTATTAAAGTGATGGGAAGTAGCATATGTTGTGCCTTGGGCAGAGAAAGTCCAATCACCCCCACTGTGTGCAAGTCTCCAACTAAAATGCAGGACAGCCTGGCTTTTATCCTAAATGAACCCAGCAGGGAGAAACAGGACACAGTCCCTCATTCCACATTTAAGCTTCTAAACTAAGGTTTAAAGAGTTAGATTCAGAAAAAGGGAACTGTAACATCCATCATTTAATTTACACTTGGCTCTAATGCTATTTTATCTTTTACTGGTGCTACCAATACAAAGGAAAGCGGTAAGGTGGGGGAAGTGGACATGTATTCAGTTGTTTCAAAATTTGAGATGCATTTTCTTTATTGGTACCAAAGGAAAGAAAAAAGGAGGGGGTGGTGGAAGGAAAAAAAAAGAAAGAAAAGAAAAAGGGGAAAAAAGAACCCTGCACCGCTCCACTCCTGTTATTCTTTCACATTTTCTGCCAGTGCACGATTTTGTCAGTAATTGAAAAATGGTTTGGGTTTGTTTGGTTTCACTTTTATGTTCCTGCACTGTACTAGAAATGTTCTGCTATTTGAACAGTTTGTAAAGCTTTTTGAGCTGTATTACATAATCTTTCCAACGACCTCCAGCATCAAGTTCAGATCTAAAGCCGTCTTTCTTCTACCTGTGTGAACTTGATAGCTGGGGAAAAAAAAAAAAGGCAATTACAGAACTGTATGAGAATAACAAATTCAGCTGAACTAAGGAAATAAAATTTGCCGAATTGTCATGTTTAGATCTGTAGCAACGAGTTTTGTTTCATTACCTTCAGCATTACAAAAAGGAGAGGGGGCAGGGGGTAGAAGGGAAAGGAGGTAAAGCCTTTTTTTTTTTGTAATATAGTATTCATAGGAGGAATTTATTTCCATTTCCAGTGAAATAAATCTGTCTTAAATGGAACTGTATCTCTTAGTGATGTGGAAAAACATTTGCTGCCAATGTAAATCAGGAGCAACTGCAGTGAAATGAATGGATTGGCGTGGGATCCCAATTACAGTGGTGCAAGTTCTGAATATCCCACGGACTTGAGATTAGTGCTCACAAGGGAGACTAAAATGTCTTTTTTTTTTTTTTTGCAGCACAAAGGTAAACTAAATAGTTAAATTAATTTGTAATCTTGATAGCAGACTATTAGCTTGCCTTAAACATTAATTATTGCTGAGTGAGAGTTTTGGAGATGATACTTTCAATTATCTCTTCATAGGGTCTAAACTAAAAGTTCTGACAGCAGCTAGAGACAAAGCCTGTATTAAAGCTACTACTGACATTGAGATCCAGATTTGTAGTCTGAAATTCAATTACATCGCAGCTCCAAATTCTGAAGAAGTGAGCTGCTCATTTGCACTTCTACTCAGTTAGTGACTGTAGATAGGAAATATCCCCATTTTTTTCCATTTATTGCTGATGCTATTTAACTTTAAAAGGTAATGGGTAAATAGAAAAAAAAAAAAGAGAATGTATTGCTGAGATAATTACAAGAAGAGGCTATTCCCATTAACAGAGCTTAAATTATATGATTAGACTTTCATTATTTTCCTCACCGTTGCCTAGGAAATCTAGACTGGCTTTGGAGGAATTATTTTAGCTTTTCTTTCCTCTTTTTGTTATCTTCCTTGAATAATTCCTTAATACCAGCAATAATAAAAGCACTATTAAATACCCAGAGACCCCAGCTGGATTCCACCACAGTAAGTACCCTACATCCACACTCAGTGGCTCACCATTGCTTTAAGCCACCCTAGGCACATACAGCCACAAAAATTAGCAACCTCTCCCAAGGCCATGCTACTCTGCCCCTTCCCTTGCTGTTACCGTTTGGGACCATGGAGCCTCACTGTGAGCTGGGTCCCCAAACTGATCTTGCTAAAGACGGAGAGGGAGAAGAGTAAAGTTCAGGCAAATCATTTAGATGACTGCTCAATGGAAAAAAAAAGCCCACACAAAAAAACAAACAGCATGAAAGAGAGGAGGAAGATGTGTGGGTGCAGGCGGAGAGTCGTCGTACTACAACCCAGTAGACCAGTTTGATCAGTTAAGAGCAACTGCGAGATCACAGGTCTAATAAATGAACTCCTTATTCAACCATCTGCCAGACTGAACAGATCAAGAAAAAGTGCTGGTTTCCCCTTGAAAGGAACTGAAGCGCATGCAGACGTCACTTTGGCCCTGCCTGGCTGTGTCTAATCCTAGTTACCTTCACTGGGCCTGATCCCAACCCCAACCCCATCATGTCCCCATCTCAACAGAGGTGCCTGGTGCCCTGAGCTGGACGCTGCCTCCAGCTACCCCCCATCCTGCCCCAGAGGTGAAATTCAGTTCAACATTAAGACACTGAACTTTGATGTCTACATACAGGTGTCTAAGCTGGCGGGAGGTAATTCTGATGCCGTTGTCAGTACAGATATAACCAATACAGTCAGTAGAGTCATGCCAGGATTATTTTGCCAACTGGCACAGTTTGGCCACCTGCATGATTTAAATTCTCCTAGCCTCCAGAATCAGATGGGCAGATCCAAACTCCCTACTGGGAAAATTCTTTGGTCTGTGCTAATTCACCTGAGCCTAGAAGATTTTGTGGGACTATCATCTTGACCTCAGCCAAAACCATGCTACTGCCCTGGGCCCTGGCATTGTTTTATTTCCTAGAATAGATGCTGCTTAAATGTCTATCTTAAAAGGAAATTAATTGCTCCCGAAGCTCTGTTGACTATATTAACTAAAAGTTTGATTCAAGTACTCAGCCACAGGTGTCTGGTGCCATTTATGATAATATAGGATATTCCATCAAAAGAGTTCAAATCTCTTACATGTCCTGTGTTATATTTAATAACCTGACTTGGATGTCTTGGATATTTAGTAGCATCCAGCACCCTAATAGCACTAGGGACCCAGGTGACTCAGTCAAGCCTGTTTTGGGATTTTAGCCATCTAGACATAAATACCTAAATTTAGGTATGTTAATCAGAAAGGGAATCCCATGCTAGAATTCCTGAGCTCATCACTGCTTCCACCCCCGCCCATTGAGAAGACGAGAGGGAAGAGCTCACTGCCACAGGTCCCTCAGTCAGGTGTTGTTAATGGGGTAGTAACTGAGTTTAAGGCTGAACTGCATGGTTTCTGAAAATATACTAGCTGCAGTCATCGGGCACCCGCCCCTGATGCACTTGGTGAGAGTAAGCTTGAAATTAAGGCTTTGCTGAAGTGAGTGATTTAACACTGTAAAAATTTCTCTCCTTTTACTGCATTGTGAGTAGGTCTTGACCCTTCGGAGTTACTAACAGCCTGAATCAACTCAACATTATCTTAAATTTAAATGTGTAGTCAGGTTAGAGACCCACAAGAGGCCATTTGAATATGTTCATCTTTCTCTCCCCTTGCTTATTCCCACAGAAAACAATATCTAAAGATGCTTCCATTCATCTTGCACAGACCACAGCCTCTAAAATTAATGGAGATCAAGGAGCAAAGTCCAGAACCAAAGATGCACGAGTTCTAAATAATACTAGGCATCAGCTTTGTTCCCACTTACAGGACAGCAGCAGTGGCTGCTCAAGTTAGACACAGACAAGCCCACAAGATATTTTTGGTCTTAATGTATTTTAAATACAAACTTGATTCAGGTCATTCAAGACTTTGCATCTAGGATGACTCTTCTCACTGCAAAAGCCAAAAGGGAACAGATTTCGGGGGTCCTGAGTGGTGCTAACAAAAGGTCAAATGTCCCTCACAGGGTTACATCAGTCCCTACTGGCTTGTGCCGTGCCTATCTTTGAGTTTAGCCTTGATGCTTTAAGTGGCCTCATTCCCTAGTTTATTTTGACTGTCTCTTTGCAGTCTCTGTTTTTATATACTTATCCATTATTAGTTCACTTCTCATAATTACTGCTCCACTTTGGACGGCATGTTTTAACTACTCCCCTGACACCGGAGTTCGAGCATGAAATAGTCTCTGTGCACCCTTTTTGGTGTACAACTACCCTAAATATTTTTTCCAAGTTCCTAGATGTGCTGACTGCTATTTGCAGTATGTTTCTGTCACGTTTATGTCTGTCCCTCATTTTGCAGTCTTTATTGTTCTCAGTTAAGAAACTGGGATGGGAAGAAAAAGAGGAGGATAGGTGTGAATTATAATCATAAATAGATGTTTAAGACAGTAAGAAATCCTTAGTTATCCAGCCTGACATTACATATTCATCTGACAGTTATGTGACTAACATGACCATTTCTGATAGCCTTCCCCAGACCTATCAAGCAGTGTAATGATAATGACAAAATGATTAAATGAAGATGAAGAGTTGTGAACCAAAGCCAGCTTAAAATTTCAAATCCAAATTCAACCCTAAGGAAAATAAATTTTTGAAATACCAAATTTACAGACTTCAGCTGCTGCAACCCTGTTCACTCCTGCAAAAACTGTTTGGCAAAGGCACACCAAAATTGGAGAGAACCTCAGAGCTGTGGTAAGTGATTAAACTCTTGTCCTTTTCTAAGTCAACGAGACTCTCGCCGTTAACTTCAGTTGTGCTACAGTTTCTTTCCTGGTACTTTTTGTACATGCACTGATGTGGTTTTGAAGAAAGGTGTCTATTCTGTGACAAACTATGATCTGACAGAGCTCATGGCTTGGCTTTACACTAGAAGGAAATCCTGTGCAGTGGTAGCTCTTTTGCCCCATGGGAATATTGTACCTCATTGCTTAAAAAGATTGATAGCAAAATGTAGGAGATAGTATAAATAGACTCAGTGCTGCTACTAGGTCAGTCAAAAAACAACTAACTCTCTCAGAGACGGCTGGACCATAAAATGTATCTGTACATCTTGCTCACTTTTTTGGTCTTTTTTTATTATTATTATTGCTAATTTCAAAATGCATTTATTTGTCCTGTGAGTGGAGATGTTTGGCAAAGAAATTACAAGCAGCCACCACCGAGCGCAGCTGTTCGTTGTCATCATTGATAGCAACAAATATAATCAGTCCAAAGCAAGATCACTCCTCTAAGGGGAAAGTATATTTAGCTATCATTCAAAATCCTCAGCCTGATATCCCTGATAGTTCAGTAACTCACTGTTTTGCCAGTGGGGCTGATAGAAGTTTCTTTGTTGTGATGGATGCATTTGCCATTACTCACCATACCGGTTCTCCCCTCCCCTCCAGCTGTTTTACTGTGGTACAATATCCAAAACCCATGAATCTTGTAGTATCCTAGCAGCCCGGTCTGTAACATTCCAGCTTGACAAAATTAGAGCTAATAATTCAAACAAGCTAAAACATCAAATGGGAAAGAGTCAAAGGAGACTTTTCATTAGAGGCATTGAGTATTGGGAAACCTGGGAGACAAATGGTGATCCAGTAATCATCCTTGTCAAATCAGAAAGTGTCGATTTATTGATTGCATCATTGGAATTTAATTAATTACAGTTGTATCCCTCTAGATATTTAACTTATAGCTTGATATTAGGACTTGTTTTTCTTGCCAGAAAGATGAGGCTTTGTTTCAAGGCCCTCAGAAGTTTGTTCTGTTTGGGTTTTTTTTTTTCAATATGAATTGCATGTTTTGCAAAAGGATGCTGACCGGGAAAACGAATCTCTGCTTACCCACGCAAACAGATACATCTCTGCAAATTCCCAGTCTGCTAGTTCCTTCTGAGATATTTCTGTGAACGACGGCTAGAAGAAAAAGGGCTTATATGGATGACAATTATTCCATTATGTGATGGAGTCTGATGACTGCATTTGTGATAATGCCTGTTGGTAAGCAAGGAACTGGACTGGCAAAGCCAACTTAGTCCACATGATCCAGCAGATAGTCACAGCTTTATAGAAAAATTAATTTCAATGATCTAGAAATCAAGCGCCAGCCTCCTGATACCATATATAAACAGTAATTACAAGATCAAGCTGCCTTTCCAGTTTTAGCTCACTACCAAAGGTCACTGTGTCTGAACGTGTCTCACCTAACGTCAACAGCAACAGGACAACTAATACTGCACCACATTACATGTATCGTTTCAGAACAGAAGCTCCACGTGAGATGGAGGATTTGGGGGTTGTTATTGCTGTTTTAGCGAATGTTGTTTTGATTTACTTGAGTAGCGTTGTTACATTTCTTAGAGATGATGTCTGATTTTTGTATCGTCTCGTCACTCATTTATTTCCAAGTGCCCACTTAAACATACACGAAAACACTGGCACAGGACGGTTAGGTAACTTTTCTAAGTTCTTTCAGGAAAACAACTGCAGATGCCACCAGCCTGGGTGTCTGAACAGACAGGCCAGCGTGCTATCCAGTAAGCTGTTTTTTCTTTCTATGATATGACATCACTTACGTATCTTGTTCTTATTTAAAGCTAACATATTTTCTGCTTTTATCTTTGAAGGTGTCCTCATAATTAATCTGGAGTAAATAGCATGAAATCTGATATTGGATCATATCTGCTGGTACATCAGAGCAATCATTAGGAAGTCCGACACTGTTAGGCTTCTCAGGCTAATTTGTCTTCATTTCAATGATGTAAAAAAAGACTTGGAGAAGAAAACAAAAATACATCATTCTCTAATGTTGAAAGGTGTAGGTCTTTTACAGGTGCGTATAATTTTGACTGTTTTTATGCAAGGGGCACGATTAACACATTATTAGGTCTTTTTATATTGGGGGTTTTTTTTAAGGTAAAATTTATTTCAGTGTTTGATTTCAGGTCCACAGTGAAACACAAGAAGGTCAAGAAGACACACATTTTTTAATTGCCAGGTTCAGCTGTGAAGATCATGCTGTTGAAGTTGCCTTGCGGTTCTGCCTCAGCAAAGAGGGTCACATTAGCAAACTGTCTCAAATCACTACATAACTACACGTTCCCTCATCTGGGACTCATTCACAGCTTCTTTCACCTGAAGTGTATTTGTATCTCTTGGAGGCTGAGTCCAGTTAGACTGCAACATCGATAACTCCTCCACATGCAGAAACCACACTCCATCGTAGCTCTGCACAGTAAGATGCAGAAACCATGAGGTCTAAATTGAAAAAACATCCTTTTCTCCCCAGTATAAATGTGGAACAATCCTGTTTGCTGGCAGAGGAAGAGAATTATTATCCTTTGAAGGATGCAACTTAAGAAACCACATCCATGCAAACAGTTTGATAGCAGAGGGATCAGAGGTTCAGAAAAACATATGCATAGTTCATTGTCTCTAGTTGCAAAACCTCACCAAGGCACATATTTCTACTTCCTGATTGCTATCTCTTGAAAAAGACACATACAAACTATTTCATCCCTAAAGCCAGGGACACAGCACTCTGTGGTCCTGGAATCAGAGCATGGTGTGCAACAGGAGCTGAATAAAGACACTTTTTGGCTGTGTTGAACATATATTTACAACCTGCATTAGAAAAGGGCATTGTGTGTTTTCAAGGAATAATGTGACACATACGTCTGAATCCAGATCTTTACAATAATACCTCCCACCACTTTCATCAATCTGTTAATAGCTCTGGTTTTCTTTCTTTTTTATAATATGGTACAACTTGTATAATAATAATAATTACCTCACAAGAAAGCTATGAAGCTTAATTAAATAAAGGCTGATTATCAGAAACTCAGAGCATGTGCAGAGCCTGTTTGCTATAGCTTTTCTGCTGTTAAGCTTTTCTGCAGATCAAGCCTGGGCTGTACAAGAAGTGGTATGAATCATCTGTATCAAAAGAAATATGACTCATTCAAGGCAGAGCCATCCAAGACCACAAATGAGGCATTATTTTGATAATGAGAGATTTATAGAGGAGACACAGGGAGAAGGATCTCCTGGTTCTTTTAACCTAGCCCCTATTCTAGGCCCCTACACAATCTCCTTAAAAATGTACTCTTGAACATCTTGACTGAAAAGGACTAGCCAGCAATTCATAGAAGATAGAAAGCAGATGAGCCTCAGTCATTTTTACACCTAAACTCAAACCAGACTTCATCAAGTTCCTCTAATGTTCTTTTACTGCTGGGACTGGAAGTGGAAATGCCAAAGCATCCCAAAGATGGGCAGCATTTGTGATGGGATGGGAAGCAGATGCTGAAGAAATCTCTGAAGATATGGTCTTCTCACAGAAATATCAGATCTTTTCTGCACAATTCAAGTCCAAGACTTCAACAAACAGGTGTCTGCTGCCTCCACTCTAAAAGACCTCTGTTTGTAATATCTCTTGTGTCGTATCAAACAACTCCATAGTCGTCTGAGATACCCTGGTGCATCTCAAAGGCATCCTGACCAACACATGAGTCACTAACTCAAGTCCTCAGTGTACTTTGATTTTACCTGCCCAACTGAAGATAGGTTAAATGAGACCCATAGTTTAAAGTACTGGCACTCAACATTTCTTTGAAAATCACGACCCTTTCGTTAGTCGCCTTTAAGATGAGGGACTACAGCATTACTGGAAAAAACAAAATTCAGGTAGGCTCAAGACAGTGGGAGATGTAGTTCTCAAGGAAAAGCAATGGGCTTTTGCAGACCTCTGAAAATCCCACCATTCACCCAGAGTATAATCCTTAATAGCAGCACTTTGCTGCCCCACTGGATTTCAGCATGATTTAATTGATGCTCAGCAGCTTTGCAAAGATCCTTAGACAGTAGAGAGAGAGAGGGGCAGTGATTATAATGCGAGTGGAGTTGAGAAGGGGCCAAGATCCATCCCTCTGATGTATTGCTGCTGTTCTTTGTGATCTTAAATAGGATGTTGGGCCTGAATCCTTAATATGCTTTAATTTCCATGCAACTTAAATGTCTTACTGCCATCAGCAACACCTAGTTGTGAAGATAACTACCCTGAGGACTGTCGAGCTTCTGTGGTGAAAAGTCACACATAACTATTTCAAATCAAACACAGTCAAATAAAGAAATCCATTGCATTGCCTCATTTAAACAATGAAAACTGTAGATGGGATTCATCTTACATCAGTGTGTTTAAAGTCTTGATGACTTAAGTCATACTAACATCCTTAAAGGTATAGTGATCACCTGCAGTAATAACTGCAAGTTCCCTAATTAAGAAAGAAAAACCACAGAATCACAGAATGGTAGGGGTCGGCACTTCCAGAGAATTGCTCATCTCAGCTATGTTAAATTCTTATGTTAGATCTATTTATCTCAGGAAATACCTGTCTTCTCCACTGCATACAAAGGGAATCCAGAAAAATCTCCTTAGATTTAGACTTCTAACGTGTACACACCTAAATCCCACTTTGAAAAAGCACTGAGGCATAATTTAACATTTTTAACTCTAATCAGAAAGCTGGATGCAAGCATCTTCCGGCAGAATATTTACAATAAGTTTTTTGTTCATTAAAAACTACTTGTTTTTAAGAACAAAATAACAATTTTAAGAATGAATGTATCACATTTTACATTTTATGGGTCTACAAGGAGCTAGCAGAACGTAACATTTTGACTAAAGAGGTTTTTAAGGGCAATCAAACCAAATGGATATTAAATGAGGATACCCATTTAACACATTCATAAAATATTATTTCTTTCTATGTGTGCACTATCTTTATTGTTGCTGTATACCTGAGTATTAGCATTTTTGCCTCTAACTCTGACAAAATCTCAGAGTGCTTTACAGTGATTAATTAATTAATTATAGCTCAAACTCATTCTCTTGGATAGAAAACTACCTGATGGGTTCCCTGAGGCACAGAGTCCCTTATGGTTAGAGAACCAGTGGGTGGAAGAATGAAATCTTTTTGCCTCTTGCTTTACCCCCAAGAAGACAGTTATATAGTGTACCACAGGGCTCAGGCTACAATTTTTCATCCCAACCCATTTGACCAGTTACCTGTGGGTATCTGAGGCTGCATGCCACCATGGCAGCTCATGGAAGGGTTCATGAAATGAGGAGCAACTTCACACTCCACCAGGAACATGGTTTTCAAAAAAAAGTAGATACTTCACTCCCATTTATTAAAGCCAAAAGGAATTTGAGGACAAACTTAACACTTCATTTGTCAAAGTGGAGATTTCTCAATAGATTTGAGGTGCTTATATTTCTGAAGCACACGTGAAGCTCGTATCACTAGCACCTATTGACAGTGGCACTAATCACACATAAATGTGAGTTAGGCACCTGGACCAAACCAGTCATCCAGCTTCCATGTATGGGTTCAATGCAAAGGAGGTAGGAACCTCCAGACAGTGATTCATTCAGTCCTAAAACAGGTTGCTAGTTGATTAACCAGGACTAGGTGTCTAATCTACAGACAACCAATATGAAGTGAGCTTAATCCCTTCATAAACAGTCAGCTACTGCTATAATGCAAGTCTGGCCCAAATTAAATCAGTCTCTTTTAGTACTAAGTCAACCAGACCACTTGTTTCAAGCCCAAATAAACATCTCCAGTAACAACGAAAACCAAATGTGAGAATTACCAACATAAACGCTCATTTCGATGAAAAAATAAATCCCTGTTTTCTAAGGCTGTTTGGCTTAAATCAAACACCCAGCTAACCTTTGAACCAGCATTGGGAAGTTTCCATTCCAATGAGAGCTTTAGGAATGCATGCCAACAACCTACACTCTATCCCCATGGCAGGAGGTTGGCAGGGATACAAAAAAACATGTTAACAATGATGCTTTTTTTCTGTATATACAGTAAACCTTATGTGTATCAACACACTTGTTTAAACAGCTTTTTGAATCTGACTCACAATCTTCATGAATACATAAAAAGTTCCAGATGTTAAAATGTCCCAGGACGTGCATTTTAACCAACTTTGTTCTGCATTTGTAGCCCGACATGCAAAGGGGGCATATTGATTAGAATTACTGGCACACTTACTGCTTCAGTTTTCCTGCTTCCTACTGAGTGGTATTTGCCATGGAATGACTAGTCTTTGTGCTATTTATTCCTAGCACGGTGCTCTTGGGATCCTGGATGTTTTGGAAATTCCCTTTGCATCAGTAGCTGGAGAGTTGAAAAAGGAAGAAAGAAAAGGGGGGAGGGGGGAAAGCAGCCTGAGACTTCACAGGTGCAGTAAAGGAGAGGTTGAGGAGAGGAAGAGAAGAGACTGAGAGAGAAAAGCCATTTTCTCTTCTCCACCATTACACACCGATCAGGTAAGGATCAGGTAATGCACAGGTCTGTGTCCGGGAAAGAGGACTGCTCGCCTGCAGTTCACCATCGGCATGCCCATTGCAAAGCCCTTCGCACTGGTGCAAAGTCACTGTTTACTTTAACTCTTACCCGTTATTAAATTTAAGACTCAGAATCCCCTGTAGCCATTTGCTTTTATTAACCGTGAGCATGTGTGCACCACCAGAAAATCCAAGGCCTGGGAGAAATAGACTGCAGTATGTTACAGTCTCAGAGAAAGCCTGTTAGAAGCAAGGTATCCTGGATGATTTGCATGGGAATTATCACAAAGGCTTAGTGGAGCTTAAAAAAAAACAGATTTTGTGACTGCTTCTGACCTTGCTTGCATTGATGTCATACCAGTACCACCTTGCTGATTTCAGTTTAGCTACTTACAAATATGAATAACTGAAGTTTAGGTGCATTTTTCCTGAAGGGCCCTCTTTATTCTGGTTTTTTGTTTTTTTTTTTTAAATGATGAAGCACTTAGCTCCAGGTCCATAAAAGCTTGATGGAGCCTGCGCTCCTCTGCACTTTGATCCAGATCTTAGAACCTTATCCAGATCATTTACCACAAACACGCAAAAGAGGCATCACAAAAAGCAGCAGGTACTCACTCGGCGGGGTGATCCAAATGATGACATTTAGGCTACTCGGCAAGTCAGCAGACACCATCAGGACTGATAAAGAGCTCTCCAGGGACTATGTACGTGTTTTATCCTACGACTTTTCCGTGCCTAATGCGTACGCGGTGACAGGAGCAGGAGTGTTACCTCCCAGCACACAAGCCAGCTACAGAGGTTTTTTCCCTCTTGTTCCCCTGGTCCCATACATTCTGCATTCCTCCCTGCAGAGTGGCCTATGCCTGGTGATAGGAACACAGGATAAGTCCCTATTGCCTTCCTTTTCCTCCTTCACAGCAAATCTCAGGCTATAGAATAGCTCTTTACGTGGAAGATGCCTTCTGGGCAGGGGAATCAATGTCTCCTTCAGGGCCATGATGTTTTAGCTGAACTCACCCTACCAGAGTTAGGAACAGCCTGTGCAAGTCCATCTTTTGTGGCCCTGACACTACAGACACAGTGATAGTTCCTCAGCAGAGACACACACTACTGAGGGTATCATTTAGAGATAAATGAGAGGTGGGCAGGTGGTAGGAGTTACACAAACTTGGTTACAACTTCGGGTGCATGGGATTTTTCAGGGTCAGGGGTTGGACAAAATAACCTATGTTTGGCCTCTCAGCCAGAGCTTCTGGGACATCAGATTAAAATTAAGTGTGTGAACTGGCACCCTCTCTATGCTCCATTGACAGTGCTGACTACTTCCCGTAGTAGGAGGCTTAATATTAGGAGAGCCCATAGGTACCTGCATGTTGAAAACAACATTTAAGTGCCTTAACCTCTAACTAAATCCCACCTCTCTTCATCTCTGAATGACACTTTATGTATCTGTGCTCTTGGTTTCATCTGACACTGGATTTTAGGCGGTGCCTAAATATAGGTATACGATTTAGGTACTATCCAAGTGGTGGGAATGTGGCCTCATGCCCCATGAATTTGGCTAATGGTGGCAGAGAAAGGACTGATGATGGGGAACGCTGCAGCAATATCATTAATGCTTAAAGATTGGAGGTATACAAAAGCTTGAGTAGCTCAAAGCCTTTGGCTTTCTAGTATTTAGATTAGCAATCTAACCTAATGCATCTCAAACCCTAAAGCAATTTATTCAGGTTGGAGGTGTTAACCTGGTAGCACAGGAAGACCAAATTCACCTCACTTAACTTT
The DNA here is from genome assembly GCF_949628215.1 of Phalacrocorax aristotelis. Taxonomy (NCBI): domain Eukaryota; kingdom Metazoa; phylum Chordata; class Aves; order Suliformes; family Phalacrocoracidae; genus Phalacrocorax; species Phalacrocorax aristotelis. The sequence goes on from NC_134278.1 coordinate 5,052,252, forward strand.
AGCCATCAGAAAGTTAGACATCTGTCTACACCATTTTATCAGTTGCTCTTATAGTTGGTGAAGAAAGACGCAAGCCTCTGGAAGTGGGCTAATCCTTCCTACTATAAGTGAGATGAACTGCTCACTGAAGGATCCTGTCTGCTTCCATTGACTATTGAGAGATGATCAACGACTTAGACAACTAGCTTAGATCAGGTACCTACTGTCTAGACATTTAACATTACATGAGTCTAATCTACCCCCCAGATATTCAGTAGCTCTTTAGAAGCCTCATGAGTGTTGTTGCAGTAACAAATACTGCTTTTTCATATTTATGCTTCCCAGAAGCAAGTTTTGATTTGCTAGTGTATCTCTTTTTCTTCAACATCAATTCATTGTCATTCTCCTCTTCCCGTTTAAACATATGTATATGTGTATGCATATGCATATACATAGTATACATATGAACTAACTGTATCTGCATATGTAATGCAGCCTGCATGTATTTTATGGCATTTGGTTTTGTTTGGTTTCTTATGAACAGAAAACTGGGAAATCTGACAAAGTCACCAAGTTTCTGCATCTGAATTCTAGGCACGGTATACTTTTTGTGTTAACTATTGAGCATGGGAAACTTCTGGAACTTGAAAGCCATACCAAATTAGCATTAATTTTATATGCTTAAGGGTTATTTTAAAACCACAGTCTCATAGATGCTGTAGTTAGCTCGACACGGGATAGTTGTTATGTTAACCTTCAAACCTGTCTCATCTTTTCTTCCAAACTTAGTCAGCTGAGGCTTTTAAAGTTTACACTTAAAACTAACCTCCTGTCCATTGAATCTTATAAATGTCCTCATCTATAGCTTGTGGTTCTGACCTACAGTCAGTGACTGACAGCTACACAGCCAAAATAATCAGGTTTTTTTCAGCATTTGAAACCAGAAGGAAAAAAAAAAAAAAGCAAACAATACATATACAGTCCATACATATCCTAATAACATCAGATGGGCCTATTTGCAGGAAAATAAATTACCAGATAAATAGCTTGCTTGGATACTAAACAGATTAGCCTTTCATGCCATTTAAAGGAAGAAAACTACTTTGTAACAGGAAAATTATTTTTATATCTCCTATCTCACCTGGTGCATTTCCCTTCCATTCTACTGATAATTTCAACATACTTTTTATGAAGAGCAATTCCAGACCCCATTATTGTTCCAAGCTCTGACATTCACATAGGAAATGAAAAACTGCCCTAACCTTCCTCCCTGCTCATAAAGTCCTGGAAGAGGTGGATAAGACCACAGAATCTTTTGACTTAGGGTACAATTTTTTCTGCATTTGCATAAATCCCCCAGGCAGGCAGGAAGAGACAATATTTCAAACCCAATCCCAAATATTTCATTCGGAGCGGTTATCTCATAATTACAGAGCTGCTGCCAATTAGCAAAAAGAGAAACCTGTAGAATAATTTTGTGCTGTTAGACGTGGAGGAAAGGATGGGGCTGATGAGCTTTAACATGTATTGTATGTAGATATACAGTCCTGAACTAAAATGGGAAGTCCCACACAGTGACCGGTGATTTCTTTACCTGGAGGGTACACATACCTCGTGCACACTGATCGAAACACCTCCTCTTCTTGAAGATGTTTTCTGTTGCGGGACAACCATTGCTGCCACAGGGATTTAATAGAATGATGCAATATTCTAGGCAATCTGAGGCACAGACTTATTCACCCACCAAAAATGCACTGAGAATTTAGAGATAATGTAATTCTCTTTGGCAGGGGATTAGCATCCACAGGCAGAACTTCCCTGGAAGCCTGATGGCTGCAGAGAAAAAAGTTTTTCCTTTAACATCACCTGAACCACAGCGTCTGCAATAGCAGGTACCCCCAATGTCATGTGGGTCCAGAACACAATGAGATGAAGAGGATTACCTTTGGGCCATCTGCAGCTCCCACTGAGAAACTTCCTCTTAAAACATCTCAGGCTCCCCATTCTCTCACCAGCGGGTCGATCTTTGTGATTTAAGGTCGTTGCTACCTCATGTCTTATTCTTGAAGGTTTCTAACCCACTTACATGCTCACCCTCACACATGCTACTTACGTTTGTAGAACTGATAAGCACACAGGCTGCTCAAGTCTGTCACAGATGAGCACGAGGCCATGGTAAGGAGAGGAGGGGGCAGGAGGCAAAACTGAAGAACTCTTCCACCTTCATGACATATTTATCATTTACGAACGAGAAATATCCTGCGATATCTCTCTAGATAAAAAGCCTCTGCAGCATTTTTTGCAAGTGAAAAGCTTGGTGTGTTTTAATTCACGTCAACATCAGCCCCTGTCCCTGGATTTGAGGCCAGGGTTCCCTGTGAAAAAGTGATTACTGGCCTTTTGGGCAAACAAAAGTGAAAGGGATTGTGTCACCTGGTATGAAAGGTCCACTCATCACTTCTCCGGCTCAGGGGTGAGGAAGACAACTCTCAAAGCACGGCTATGTCTGCAGCAGGTTACAGGTGGAGCTGCCATAGGCATGGGGTGTTTCCTATCCTCTGTGCCTCTCTAACGGCTTCAGGGCAGACTCCTTTTAGACCACTTATGTGTTCTTACACCACCTGCACACAAGCACATGGGCTTTAGCTTTCCATGGAGATTCAGTGTCAGAAGGATGAGCAAATGTAACCTTCAGTGTCACCTCAGGGCCAACGTGAATGAACAATACAAATTATCAGCTGTTACTGTATGAGATTCCTAATGTAGAAGAAGTGCCATGTCACCACTGCTTGACAGTCAAATCACTTACGTCCCAGTCCCGGAGCGCTTGAAATGAGCTGGATCTCTGGATGTGGTTAGATGAGAGATGGGGAAACTCTGTAGGCTCCTGGACACTACAGAGTATATAACTAGGTAGGTTCCTTGCTGCCATGGGTTAAGGATGTTGAGGATCATATCCAGTACAAATTTGATCACTGCAAATATGTCAAAGCAAGGAGGATAAAAGACTCCTGCCCATTAGCCCTCCCTATCTAAAGAAAGTCCACCTGTGAGTCCTTCCAGCCCTGCCTACAGTGACGGGACTTCAGCCTACGTATTCACTGGCCCTATGTGGTTATAATCAGAATTTGACTTTGTTACTTAAAAAAAAATCCTCTTTTTCCATCTATATTCTACAAGGAAGGTTATTTACGCATGAAGATAATAAAATCACATCCTTGAAAGAGACCCTAAGACACAGTGATTCTGATCCATCCCAAATGACAAGGGTGGGTCCTCCTCTACAAAAATTTAAGGAACGTGCTGTGTTGCTTTAAGAGGGCAGCAATGTGAATCAATTACTTTACAGTGGACAGCACTGAAGAAATTAAGGCCAGGCCCTGTTGCTACTGAAATCAATTAGAATTTTGCTGCTGATTGAAATGAAAGCTGAATCAGACTTCATAACTACTTTTCTGAGTACTTTAATAGGCAACTCTGTGTTTTTATAATGCCTGTATTTAAATAGCTTATTCATTTAACAACATCCTTTCTCCTTCATTTATGTTACAAATAAACAGAAATTGTTGAGCTGATGCCTAAAAAGGAAAAAAAATGTAAATATTTGCTACAGTAACAACCAAAAAATAGGATTCACCTCTGGCCCTGCATTTGTTAAGGATAAATTGGGTCCAGTAATTTTTATTGCACTCACTATAAAACAGACCACACACTAGTTTCTTTGAGAAATGTTTAATCAGGGCTTTAAAACATTTGCATGGCTCCTAGGACCTGTAGCACCTTAGGATGTACAGAGGGTATCTATGGAAAAGGCTCACCATTTTCCCTCCTGATGTGTTCGAAAAAATACGATTACTGGTACGATTACAAAGAGGTGGGTACTGGAAGCACTGTCTACCGCCGGCCTGACACCAGAAGGTGTGATATTGTCTGCTTTTGCATCAAAGTCACCCAAATGAAGAATAATCTGCCCCATATGGGTACTGATATGACTAGATTGTGCCATTTGGGCTTGGTGCCAAGTAAGCGGGGCCCGATAGCTCCAAGCTGTCTGCTGTAGAGAATGGACTTATAACTCCTTATGTTAGAAAGATAATTTGTTTCCTAATGTTTGGGCCCTTTTTCTTCTTTTTGTGATGCCCAGAAAGGGTTCCTGGAATGGACACAACCTGGCATACTTTTCTTCTTTCTTGTGAAGCTTTTCCAATGTCTTTTCCACATCTCCAAGCAAAATGACAGTTGGCTAAATGCCATCCTGCGTGCCTTTAAATAGTCTGTGAAAGCCAAGAAAAAGTAAAGTGGAGGGGAAGGAAGAACAATGAAAATGAGGGAATTGAGATATAGAATAATATAATTACCAAACCGGGAGAAAATTAGGGAATTACTAGGATGGCCTGTAACTTTTTCACATTTCAAGTTAGTAGAAGTAATGGAGGAATCAAGACAGAAAGGCCAAGAAATTATTTCAGCTGACCTTACTGCTTTTCCTCAGATCCACTCCACACTTAACCTCTTCCTGTGCACTGCATCATATCCTTCTGCTACCTGGCAGAGCAATGAGTTAGTTAAAGATGGAAAGCAAACCAAAGAGGTGTTGTTCTATACAAATGCTAAATGTTGTTGTTATCATGTGAAAACTGCTGCTCCATCGATCTTATAAAATCAAAAGGGAGACTGACATGGCTCTGGTTGGGAACACAGCCCGAGTGGTCAGGCTGAAGTCACACACATACTGTTGCGTAGGTGCTTAAGGACTCTGCCAAAGCAAGGTCTATAAATGCCACATATGGTTTCAAACCGTGGGTCGTGGCCAGCCTGTGGAAAATTTACTTGTGTTTCAGCCTGCAGGTTAACCAGGGAGATTTGAGGGAAGGAGGGAATCCTGTCCCTGTTTCTAGTGTGGCTGCCAAAAGCCTCTGCTGCAGTTTACACCTCCAGAGACCATGGGGGAAAAAACACCTCACAAATTTTCAGCTGGTGAGTGCATCAGGAAGGCCTCTCCCTGTCTCACTGCCACCATTCACACCCAGAGTTATGGTCTCTAATAACTGTTCACATGGCCTGAGAAAGGCCTGGCCAGTTCCTCTATTTTCCCCATAATAAGAAAGAGCAGAAGAAACTTTGCAGTTTATGGACACAATAATCTCATTAAAGCTTCACCGTGGCTTCCAGAACTTTTAATAAACCAGCTGGTTAATCACAATAATATCCCTCCCCCCCTTCACTTTATGGAAAGATCCTGCGGTCAGGAAATATAAAACTCTCAACATGTTGACCACAGCAAGGATTACAGCCTCATGCAGTGACACTTTTTCAACTGTAGATCTTGTGTGCTGCACAAACCTCAAACAACCTCATAAACAAGTTTGAAGCAGACCTAACGCCAGGCTTGCCAAGGAGAACATCAAGACTGATTCTGTTAATGAGGTCTGGCTGGAGCTGAAACACCTCTCCTAAGTGTGTTATTTTTAATCAAGTCATTTCCAGCAGGAACCTTTATAGAAGTGTGCAGTGATTCATTCCTTAAAATTTACACTTGAAGGCCCCAGTCTTGGGCCACTGATGTCACTGAAAGCTTTAGCAGTGACGGATGGGTGTTGAATCAGACACCACAGGCTTGACACTCGGTGACTTAACACCCACAGATCAGACTAAAATCTGTGTCCTCAGACTCTCATACCTCAAAGAGAAGGCTGGGAGCACGATCCAAGAGCTCATCTCTACAACTGATGAGGAAGTTAATAACAAATCATCAAACTATTCTTGCACTGCATCACCACTGTCCTGAGCTGAGCTAACATGCCACCTGCCTGAGGCTTACACGTGGGGTGCATCTGAGCACCTCAGGGGGCCCAGTCCAGCAAGGGTGCTCTAATCTGATCAGGGTGGGTGAAAGTGGTGTCACTTCCAGTTCATGACCGCCTTAATTCAATATGTACCTGAAGTAAGAGCTGCTTTTACCCAGGAAGATGGAGATTTAAGGTCAGCGTCCCATTCCCCTTGAAAGATTTCTGGGCCCTGTCTCCCAACAAAGCCCCTTAAACCACCAGGCTGCTTTAGAAGAAAAGAGAGTCTCACTCCCTCATGCTGTGATTAAGCCACTGTAAAACCAGGAGTGAGGGAACAGGAGGGAGTATGATTTCCCTTGAGATAGCTATTTTGGACCCTAGACCTGCCTCTGTATTACAAATGGTGGCAAGTGTTAAATGTGAAGGCTACACTCAGAGATCCTCTGCTATTAGTAGAAATTATGTGTTCCTCCTGGCAAAGCCTGTGAAAGAAAGCAAAGCAACACGAAGCGCCTGAGAAGGTGTCAGAGCAAAGTGGATGTGGTGAGCACATCTGTGACTCTAAAGATACTATGAAAGTTGAACTCTTGTCTTACCTATTAAGCCACAGAAGCTGAATCCTCCTAGGTTAAACGTGTTACAAGTGAAATCCACAGGACAAGGAAGGAGGAAATGGACAGTAGCAATGAGACTGCTGGGGAAGTGCAATTCTTTGTATCTGAAGACCTCAAAGTGCTTCTCAGCATAAAGTAAGTAGCAACAGTCATCTTTTTACCACTTACATGTGCCTAATTTAGCAGCTGCATCAGATGTGGCCTCTTAGTTCATTAAGTATATCACTAAGCATAAAAGGCAGCTCATACCATCTCCTTTGAGTCCTCGGGGTCCCTGTTAAGTACATTGTGAAACAGACATAGAGGTGATGTTCATCCAGCCTATCTAGATCTTCGTGTCAGGATGGCACAAGCCAGCCACTAGAAGAAGCTCTCTCTAACCTTATAGAGGAAACCTTTGCAACTAAGCAGGTGTCTGCCTTACAGACATGTAAAATCTAGTGAGATTAACTTCAGCCCCTTAGTAAACAACCAGAACATGTATATAAAAAAAGAGGGATAAAGCAGCTGTTCCAGCAGAGCTGAAAAAGGCTGCATTTTTCCCTCGCTCCCATGCCATGTCTCTACTCACTGAGCCACATTGTTTGTCTAAAGGTTTTCTACTCCTGGAAATCCACTGTTTCTGGATAATGGTTCCCAAGTAGTAATTTAATTAACACTCCCATGTAGCCAATTTTATTCCAGAATTCTGGAATAGCTACTCTGGTAAATTCTGAAGTTTCAGGAAGCCCTAAGACATGTGAAGAGAAGGGTGTGCCTGTCTCAACAGGGAGCTGTTAAAAGGAATGTGAAAAGAATAGGAATTTTGTCTATTGGTAAATGGCAATAAGTGCTGCTGGTAGCATCATTTTAAATCATTCTGGCACACAAACAACTAAAGCTGCATAACTTGTTTGGAAGGGAAAAGAAGGATTGAATTAATTTAACTTCTTTTTAGATTCACACATGGTCTTCAAGGTTACAGTTTAGCTGTTATTTGAATTCACATTCCAAATAATTTCTCTGAGGCATCTTGGTCTCAAGTCTATAAGCAGTTCATTGTAGAAGTTTGCTATATGAAAATCAAGCTGGGCTAATTAGTTTTGATTAGATGCATAGTTTATGATGTGTTAGCTCTTTGCCTTGATTGGATTAATTTAGTTCTTAGAAACACGTGTTATATGTGAAAAAAAGTATTTGAAAATACCTCTGCCACAATTATCCTCTAACAGGCATTGGAAATTCCTTGTCTGTACAAACCTTCCTGCAGTAAACTTAGAAGCTAAACTATACCTAAAAACTGAATACGCTGGGAGCATGAACACAGCAAAAAATGTGTATTTGATTTGAGCAAGTACTCAATGTTTTGGTGACCAGCCCAGCACCATTCACTATCAGGTTCGTTAATTACATCCACTAATTTTTGTAGTCCTTGTTCCTGGTACTGAGCACTTATTCAGGCATGTTCAGCTACAGTGAAGCCAATGAGATTGCTTGTGACTCTGAGCACACCAGCCGAAGGGCTGTCCCAGCTAACGCTGCAGTTTAGAAAACCCAGGCTGCATTTGGACTATGCCCCCGCCCTCACCTCTCACACCCCTCACTCCAGAAGCATGGCCTTGTAGACGGTCTCTTGTGGTCCTACTGTTGCCACCCTGGTTTCTGAGAGTCCTCCGATCGCATACCAGCTCCATCGCACACACACACAGCCACACTCACCTTCAGCTTCAATCATGCCCTCTTCCCTCCGCTAACATGTACTCACTCAGACACTTTCACATTTGGTTATATACCCAACTCCTGGCACTCACATTGAGTTATGTTCAGAGTGCTACACCCACACTTAATTACAATCACACCCTCACACTCCCCATTCAGTTACACCACCAGCGCTGCCCACCTCCCCCCGCACTCAGTTATAATCACATGTGATTAAACCTGCAATTCTGCACCTACGATACAGTCCTTCACCGGCATTCGCATCCACTTATGCTCAACAGCCTTCACTGGGACGCACGTCTGCTCGTCACATTCATGCACGCATGGAAACACCAGATTTCTTCTTTCCTCCTGACAGCAGAGTGTTTTTTAGTTTTTCTTTCAGCAACACAAAGAGCACCCACTTCTTATCAAGGAACAGAAAGACCTGCTGCTCCTGTAGAATGTCACCTTCACAGAAAATCATCTTGAATCCTTATTTTATACCTCCTGAAGAATTTACGCTGTGGTTGTTTTTATTTTAGTACCTAGTGGGAATGAAAATCAAGGTGCCATTTCACAAAATGCTGGGCACTTGAAACAAAAGACAGTTCCTATCCTAAAGAGATTAGGGCTGTATCTACCTTTCAGCTGGAGCAAGTGACAGAGTTCCTTACGGAGGAATATTAAAGTCACCTACTCAATCCCATGTTGCATCTATGGAAGTGTTAAGAAAGCAAATTACTGATGTTCCATAACACATGGGCAACCGCCCACCACTGCAGTGACTCTGTCCAAGCAGTCTGCGATTGTCTGACCCAACCTCCACGTAGAGTCCCTTCTGCGTGACCGCATGGCTGCCTTCTGCAGCTTGGTAATGGTGATGTGCAGGTGAAAACCTTCTCCTGAAGTCAGGAAACAGGTTGTTTCAGTGGTCAGGGTCTCCCTGATGATAAGGCCTACTTCAGAGGTGTGTGAAGCCCACACAAACGCTAACAAGAAATCTGAGCTGCTCTGGGACCGTTTTCACCGGATACATTCAATTCCAGCGACACTAACCACAGTCATGAATATTAATGAAGGCTCAGAAAGAACAGAGGATAGAAAAAAGATTGTGTATAGACACTTTAGAGCCATAACCAGGGCAAGGATCATCTGTACCAACCCATGCGCACCCACATACACAGATACCTGATTATTTTTTCCAGTATTTAAGACCCACAGTCAGTCTAAACCAGACTTAAGACTTCTGATAATCTGAAGTGATTTCTAAAGCAAGTTTTCATTTAGAAAAATAAGGCAAAGCTCTGACTAAGAAGCCAAATCTCCAATCACGTATACCTGACAGGCACCTGGACTTGGGTATTTTTTAATTGAGACATAAAATCCCAATGAAATGTTAACTTCTTCTAGAAGTTAACAGCAGGGGGTGGGGGGAAAGGGGAAGGAAACAAAAACAAAAACACCCAAACCTGAAAAGTCACCCTGCAGGATGAGGCTGAGCCTATGGATAAGTGCCTGCCGCCACAATAGGATACACATGGCCTCTTCAAAGATGCCTTTGCAGGGAGCCAGGCCACAAATAAAAAAAGACATGTGGTGCGGGGTAGAGTTGGCCACTTTTTTATTAAATGAACAATTGATCCGAATCAAGTAACTCTAAATCATTTAGGAGGTCTTTGTTGATCCTGACCAGACCTAATATGTGCAGATAACCTGCACTTGGTCTTATAATTATCATTCTCTGCACGGCTACCACCCGTCAGAAATCCCACTGCTGTGCATCTCGGGGAGGCAGGAGGGAAGATGAGGAAGAAGATAGGAAGGGACACAAACAGGAGGAACGATCTCTTTTCATCATCCAAGAGTTTTAAGCAGTGTCTGAGTCTGGACAGATACAAATGCCTACCCCTGTGTGTTGTGCCCAGTGCTGCACGCAGGGCGGGCTGAAATACCTGGACTGCTCCTACCATAATTCTTGACAAGGTCGGCAGAAGGGGGTTAGAAAAGTAAAAAGGGTGAAATGCATCCTGCCGTTTGCCCACAGAAAGTTTGAAGCCAGATTCTTGCCACTGGTGACACTGAAGATGTTATTTCTAACATAAATTATAATGCAACATAAGGTAATTGGAGGGTGTTTCACAGCGGCAGTTGCCGTAATCAACAAGGATCAAAAGGGCAACACAGAAAGAATATTTGGACCAAGACTCTTGCAAAACTCTCCTGTTCAAAGAGGGTGAGATTTGGGTTAGGCTGCTGTGAATACTCCAGGTTCACTCGTGTGATTATTGTGGCTGCAGATAAGTTACTTTGCTCCATCGCTCTTGGATGGCTTCTACAAGTCAGAGACCTTTTGGTCAACGTGTTTCAAAGATGCTGTCGACTGCTTGCTCCTCATTCTTTTTCAGGACCCCGTGTTTTAGCCACCTTAGAGCATAAAACATTTTTTTAAAGACATGCTAAATGTCACCACGCCATAGGACAGCCTTATGTGTCCTACAACAATGGAAGCATTTTGGAAAATGCAACATGATCCTGATGTAACCGAGACAACACCTGTGAGGTTTTGCCATATATAAGGGATGGATTAGGGCCAAAAAGCAAAGAGCTGGGTTCAGAAGAGCGAAAAGCATGATGACAACAATAAAGATTACTATTATATCATTTGCTACTAACATGAAACATTTTTTGAATAGTGTCACTGTCTAGGAGGTGTGTTCTGTTCAGCTGGTGATCAGTCAGTGCCTAGAGATGAAGGTGATGTCAAAATATGAAAAATATCTTCAGAGTAGTAGTTTTCTGGAGACTTGATCCTGATGGACTAGTCCCAGCCCTGAGGGTCCTTTAGGATTTCAGCAGAGTTCCTGTGGCACAACTGGCATCCCGGTGCTCAATCAACCTTCTCTTGTGAGTGTTTTTGTGGATTTACACCCCAAATGATACACGTCGGGTATGTGTAGTAGGCTCATTTCCTATGGAGTAAAGGAAAGGAGAAAAAGCAAGCAGCATGATCTGTGTCATTATTAAAATCAAAATGATAATCAGGCCAGAGCAGAGAGAAACTTTACAATAAAAAGATCCCAGTTAAGATTTGGGGTTCACCCCTTTGAAAAGGCGTGTGGGAAAATAGTAATAATGACAACAATAAACACAGGAGCAACAAAAATGTGGGATCCCAATGCCTGTGCCCACAGTGAGAATAAAAAATGCAAAGCCTGGGCCACCTCGCCTTTAATTTCCTAACTGCTGTTTTGTAAGGCTGTGTCATGCTTCTCAGTTCAAACACGCTTTGGCTCTTTATTATTCATGGGCCTTTTTCTCAGTCAGTGGTGTTGAATAATAAAACAGCCCAGGATCAAATGGGCCAATTCTCCACGCCTGACACCAACTGCTACTGTTCGCTGGGCTCTGCCAAGCGTTGCCTCTGATAATGAGTGGGATTTGGTTAAACAGTAAATTAATGAATAATGAAATATCCAGGTTGATCAGTTAGAGAGCACGCTTGCTTTGCCCCCGGCCAAACGCTCGGGGCAGAAATTACTCTCAACCGGCACTTGCCTGTGTGCTGGGCTGGATAACTATTTTACAGCCTATTGCTTGACAGGATGTTGGGAAGGGGGCGAGGGGAAGGGGGGAGGCCGGGGAAGCAAAGCGGGCAGGGCAATCTCCTTATCACCCCGCACGGAGGGGAGAAGGGGCCGGCTGGGGGCCGTGCGGACCCCACTGGGAGGGGGAGAGGGTTGCAGAGCTGCAGGAGCTGGGGATGAGGCTGGGGGAAGGATGAGCTCCCTCCCGGGTCTTCCTCTCTCCCAACTTTAGCAGATTACCCCGACTCTGGCTATCACTGGGGATAACCCAACTTTTCTCCCCGGCCCCCCGCGCCGCATCGGCTGTCGATTCTTGCCTTGCATTAGCCTTGTCCGAGCGTGTTTCCGAGCGGGGGCCATCCCTCCTGGCAGGGGTTGTAGCCCAGACTGCAGAAAGAGCCTCCCGGAGTCGTGTGTCAGGTGTTTTTTAGCAAATAAAAGAGACTCTGAAAGGCTGCCTGCACGGGATGGGGCACCCGCATATAAACAGGGAGAGGTGGAGAAAGCGATGCAGCGAGGAGAAAACAACCGTGTAGCCTTCATTTTCTGCACCGGGAGAGATAAGTAGCTGTAAAATATTTCCCGCAGGTCAGTAACACAAGTACATAGATGTACACAAACACACGCGCACGATTTCTACAGCCAGAGGAGGGGGAAAAGCCCTTCTTGGCTTTTCACACCCATCCTCCAGAGCTGCACAGCTCCCCAGCCCAGGGCGTGTTTTGGGGTGGAGGAATTGCCCCGCATCGGCGAGAAAACCGCTATGATTATCACCTTTCATCCAGAAAAGAAACTCTCTGTAACCAACTCTCCCTCCCCCTTTCTCTTTATGATTATCCTTTCCAAACTTTCTACACAAGCCCCGGTTTCCCGAGCCAAGGCAGAGCAAGGAGGGGGTTGGGAAAAAAAAAAAGGGGGGGGGGGGGAAGAAAATAACCCGCTGTTTCCAAAATGCGACTTTACAGGTTGGGGCTGAGTTACTTTCGCTCGTCTCGTGTCACTCCTAAGTTAAAGTTTAAAGAAACCTTTGAAGCGTAAGGGAGAAGGAGGTCCCTGCTACGCCTCGGCCATCGCCCCCGTCCTGCCGCGGCAGCTGCCGGGCGCAGGGAAAGCCTCCGGCTCCGGCTGCAGTGGCAAGGGCCCAGGAAAGCAAGGCTGCAGGGCTTTAACGACAAGTCTCCTTCACTTTCTCAGCCTTCTTCACTCATCTGCAGAGTGTTTTGTGAGTGTAAGGACGACCAGGCGGCTGTCTGGGGCAGGTTAAAGCCGGTGTTGATTTTACTCGTCAAACAAAACCGTCTCCCACGTTGGCCGCCAAACGTTAATATAAAAATTCAGAACTTTTCGTTTGAAAATATTTCACCTCGTTCCTTCCTGTTCGTGTTATTCCAATTTTAAATAGATTTTTTTTAAGTCCAGCCTAGTTCCGTGGAAAGCATTTATCCAAAAACGCTTCCTAGCCCCCTTTGCAGTTCTTCCACCGCCACCCCTTCCCATTGTTACTAGTTATTGTACTGTGGTTTTCGAAACAGAGCTGGAAACAGGCTCCCTTTTTTTTTCCCCAGCCAAACTAGGATCCGCTTTGCGCTGAAATAAAGCCGCATCGGAGTCTAGGGGAGACCGGGGCTTAACTCACAGCTTTTAGGAAGGGCTGCAGAGCTGGCTTTGCAGGCAACGACAGCTTTCGGTTTAGTCACCGAGAGTTTTGCAGGAGCAAAGACTGTCAGGTGATGCTCTGTGCACCAAGAGCGAGATAAACTGGTGTTAGCGCTGGTTCCATGAGGCAAAAGATCCCCCCCTGGTATTTTAATGGATTTTTACAAGGGAGAGAAATGTCCACCCGCATTTCATCCATCCCGGCGTTTTAAGCGAGTAAAAACTATGGATGTAATTGCAATTGTACCCAATGCTCCTTGTAAATCTCAACACGCGCTAATTTATCACCCGGCGAGAACGAAACGTTTCTGCTTTAAAGGAAATGTTCCTTTCGACAGGAGGAAAGCATCGTCCTCGCGTGTTGCCGGGAGCTGACGGCTATTCCGCTCACGCCACTCTTTATTTAATAGCACTAATAACCACCGGCACAGCACCTCCCCACGCCGGGAACCGGGGGGTCACACTGCACCGGGTAGCGCTCAGGAGGGTGTTTGCCTTTGCTTTAGAAACACCTTGCCAAGTGCTAAACCCAGCTCTTTTTTTTTTCTTTTTTTTTTTTTTCTTTTTTTCTGATTGTAGGAAATTTTTCCATTTGCCCCGGCCGGGGCAGATCCGAGGGGAGGGGGTAAAAGGATTATTGTGTCTGAAAACTGGGGATGGGGGGAGAAATGCACACGCAAACACACACACTCCTTTCATTTTAGTGTTGTTTGGAGGAAGCTCCGAACTAATTGCGGTCATTTCGTAATTGCTTGAGATTCTGGGGTTTTTCGTCTTCATTTTAAGGACAGAGTATAGAGACACTCTTAACTCGTAAATCCACAGAGGTTTCCTTTCCATTCACCACCACCACCACCCCCCGCCCCCTCCCCGAAAGCGTTCAGAGGCAGAGGAGCGACTTGCTGGAAGGGAAATGAGGGCAGCCCTCCCTCCCCTGGCCCGGGGCGCCGGATCGGGCCCGGCTGTGGGACCCCGGGGTCCGGGGGCCGTGCGGCAAGCAAAGCCCTGCCCGAGGTGGGGGTGGGGACGGGGGAGCGCCGGGGAGGACCGGCCCCTCGCATCGGCTGGAATCTCTTGCGAGGGCTTATTTCCGAAGGCAAAACCGAGAAGTGTTGGGGTTTTGGGGTTGTTTTTTTTCTTTTAACTCATAAAAGCCAGCAGCGGTGTGCGAGGGGAGCGACTGCGCACGACGGCGCGGAGCTACGCGCGGTTGTGACACGACATGTAACGCAATGTCCTGGTACAGCTGTGCGCGTACACAGACACACGTCCAGCTTCGGGGAAAAAATGTGTGTGGATGCCTGTTTACGAGAGAGACAGAGAAAACAAAGGAATTCAGTGAATATATTGGTGCTGGGGATTATTTAAGACGTTCGACTAGTTCCATCATAGGGACACCAGATGTTATTTATGAGGTCTCGTATAAATGTGGGCCATACCATGCAGGTGGGGAGGGCAAAGACAAAAATAAAAAAGTAAGAAGAGAGAAAAAAAAAAGAAAAGAAAGGAGTTCACCCCAAAGGGATGAAAGACAAAAATGATGTTTATGGCTATATAAATCAAGGTGAAGTTTTGTAATGGAAACTAGAACTACCTAGAGTTTAAGAAAGAGACTGGGGCAAGGCAGGAGAGACGGCGAGAAGGTCCCCGCTGGTCATGACTGGGAAAGCAGATTATAACATCAGACCGGTGGGGAGGGGAAGTTTTGATGAGCTGGGTTACTGCTGTTATTCATTTATTTTTAACCTTAGCTGGGGGGGAGAAGCTAGGAGATAAGAAAGAGAGAGAGAGAGAAAAGGGGAGACAGAAAGAGAGGGAGAACGAGGGAAGGAAGGGAAGGAAGGAAGGAAGGAAAGGAAGGAAGGGAAGGAAGGGAGGGAGGAGGGAAGGAAGGGAGGGAGGGAGGAAGGAAGGAAGGAAGGAAGGAAGGAAGGAAGGAAGGAAGGAAGGAAGGAAGGAAGGAAGGAAGGAAGGAAGGAAGGAAGGAAGGAAGGAAGGAAGGAAGGAAGGAAGGAAGGAAGGAAGGAAGGAAGGAAGGAAGGAAGGAAGGAAGGAAGGAAGGAAGGAAGGAAGGAAGGAAGGAAGGAAGGAAGGAAGGAAGGAAGGAAGGAAGGGAAGGAAGGGAGGAAGGAAGGGAAGGAAGGGAAGGGAAGGGAAGGGAAGGGAGGGAGGGAGGAAGGAAGGAAGGAAGGAAGGGAGGGAGGGAGGGAGGGAGGGAGGGAGGGAGGGAGGGGAGAGAAAGAGAATGAGAGAATCTGATCTTGGCTTGTTGAAGACCTTTGGGAAAACGCAGCAGAGCAAAGGAGATCAGCAGGAATATTTCTGCTTTCCTGACACTGCGTTTCCAGCCCGCCAGCGCGGAGCCCACACCGAGCACGGCCGGCTGGAAGCCGGGGGGAGCGGGGGGAGAGCCCGGCCCGGGGGAGGCAGGGCACACCGTCAGCCTCCCGGAGCGGCCAACCGCACTTTATTATAAATACATGCACATATGTGATTAGAATTTGCAACCTTGAGACTGTCGCCGGGAACCTGGGAAACTCGGGGCGAGCCCTTCCTCGTCGCGTCGGGTCCCATTTTAAAGGGAGCTCTCGGGTTCCACAAGCGCTGAGTTATAAAAGAGTTTCCCTGGTGCATTTTTTTTTTAAATCCCCTTTTTACATAACTGTTGCTCAGTTCTTGGGCAACAGAGAAACTTCCTGATTCCCCCCACGTCCCCCCAAACAGATTCCGCTGGGAATTGCGAGAGCTGTTTTGGAAGGTTTCATGCAAAACATATGCTCTACTAAAAATAATATCGTCGGTGCGATTAAAACAAAAGAAAACAAAACAAACTAAAAAAGCATGGCATGTAGTCTGGCTTTTGGAAATCAGCTCCAGTGGCGCTGGTGTTCCCAGCGCTCCCAGCCCGCCGGCATCCCCCACCCCACACCTGCCCGCAGCGGGGCCGAAGGGCTCAGGGAGGGGATGGTTGGGGGGTCCCCACCCCTCGCCCTGCAAAGCCCCGGTAAAAAAGGAGGAGACGGGCGAGGGGTCGGGGAGAGAATTCCCTTGTCTCCTCGCTCGCAGCTCCGCTGCTCTCCCCCCACCTCGTTTTGTTTTCCCCCTTGCTCGGACCCCGGGCGCTGCTGCTCCCCCCCCCCCCCATCCCGGGCCCCCCAAAATTGCTCCCGGCGTTTTTGCCATCACACCACGGAGAGAAAGTAGGTCGCGGCTGAGGCCAAGCCTGGCTGGAGCCGAGGCAGCCGAGCCTCGAAAGCTTCCCCATAAAACAGACTTTGGGGTCGTCGTTTGCGATGTTGGTTGTTGGTTTTTTTATTATGATGATGATGATGATGATGATGATGATGGTGATTTATTTTGAACACCTTGGGCGATCAGCTGAGTCGGCTCCTGTAGTCCAAGCTGGAAGGAGAGGGAGAAGGGAGGTAGTTTGGGAGATGGAGGTGGGGATGGGTTTATTTTTATTCCCCCACCCCTTTCCGAGAGAAATATAAAGTTGCAAAAACCGATCCACCGCCTGTTACAGCTCCTGCATCTCTGCCCTCTTAAATTACCGCTCTTTCTAAAAACCAACAGATAAAACCCAACCCAGACAAGCCTTCAGAGCGGGTATTTAAGTAAAATAGTTCACCGCAGTAAAAGCGATACTTTACACCCGTTTCCACCCCCAGGGCTCCCTGCTTGAGCACACGTGTGTGTTTGTTTTCAGGATGACTGTGCGGAGGGTTAAATTGTCAGTCCTTTCCAGCCTCTGATTTACAGGCAAAAATAAAATCGTGCTTTCTAGAATAACTCGGGGGAAAGAAAAAATCCTGAGGGCCTAATCTGCCCCCCTCCTCCTCCACCCAACCGCAGGGTAAACCCCGAGTGACTCCGGAGTGGCTCCGAGTCACCCCCGGGGATCAGGATCTCCCCTCAGCTCTTCTTGAGGAGTGTCGATTACGAACCTAAATAAAGCCGAGGTGGGAACGGAGGGGAGGGAGAAGTTGTTTTGGTTTGAATATTTCCTTTTGCTAATTACTGGTGCCGCAACTATAGACCTAAAGGTAGAAAATAATCCCGCGTCGTGAATACCAACTCCACTCCCGATCTGTATATAAGAGTGTATATATATACACACACACGCACACTCACACCCACGTATACATAAGTGGAATGTACAGGAACAGTAACACACCGGGGTGGGGGAATGTTTCCTGATATTGAAGGCGTACATAACATTTTCTTTTCGTGGCTAATACTTTGGAAAGAAAAAGCAGGTTTACTCCTAATTCAGCTGGTAGAAGCAAAATGAAACGAAAGCTCACGTTAACATGACATGAGGTTTATTATAGGTCTGCTTAGAACGAAGAGGTAAGAGTGGTAAAAATATGGACACTTTTGAGTCAAACAGAAATAAAATACCAACATTTCTGAGAAGCAATATTTATTGTCTTTTTTTTTTTTTAATTAGAGACATGTCCTGAATTTCCCCAAAGCCTAGATTGGGAAAATAAAGACTTCTTGGCGTTATAAGTAAATCCGTCTGCAGAATTGAAGCAGCACCAACATTCAAAAAAACTGAAGAGGAAAATACAACAAAACACAACAATCTCTTTTTTTTTTATTCTTATTCTTATTATTTATGTAAATCAGGTCATCACTGGACAAGAAACCAATTTCTACCCATTACCATAACAGCTTGTCTATAAAGAACAGAAAAGATTCCGATAGGATACTATCTAGTCAAGCGGGATTTTTTTTTGTTGGTTTTGTTTTTTATTCTTTTTTGTGGTTTTTTTTTTTTTCCTTTTTAACTTTTTGTTTTTAAATTCCCCCACCCATTCACAGAGGTATAGATTCACAGATAAATAACCCAAAAACTACTTGCTCGCCATATTTACACATTCCCGTTAAATTAAGCATAAATAAATATATACAAACTCAATACTGAATGCCTCTCCGCATTTCTTCTCAGGAAGAGTCGATAAACTGATATTTCTCACTGCATGGTCAGATTTTTCAAGAAGAGGAGGTGAAAGGGATCTTTTGGGGCATAAAAGGAGAATTTTTTTTTTCTTTCCAGTTTCTCATTCGCTTTTTCAGAGCTTTGCGTTTGTTTGGGGTTGTTTTGTTTTGTTTTTTTTTTTTCTTTATTTCTCGCTGGCACACAATGCTTCGTCTCTCTCGAAATGTTCAGGCGTTTTGCCAGTGTGTTTGGGGATATTTTCTTTCACTTTTTCCCTTTGTATAAGAAAATATACTATTTGTAAAAAGCCTACGGTCTCTCTCACACAGGGAAGCCGGAGGGGAGGGGGCGGTTGGCCGGATCGATCTGGCAATGCTTGCGGCAGCTGAAACGAGCACCAAATTCTCCGAGAAACGTATTAAAACAGAGCCGAACAGGTCTCTGTGATAAACCGGTCAGAAAGAGATGAGCAGGGGAAGGGAATAAGCCCTTTGGGCACAGCTAAAGGTCTTAAAACCATCCTCCGCCCCCTCCCTCCCAGCCCCAAATGCAAATCTGGGGACTTTGGGGGAGGTTGATCTGGGATGCAAAGGGACTTGAAACAGCTTCTCACAGAGAATTTCTATTAGGTGGGACAAGACACGACCCGATTTTAAAGAAATCATCGGGTTGTAAAAGGATTCCCATAAAATTGGCTTCTTGTTTCCTTCACACCTTGTGTGAATAACAACCAGGGGAGAGAAAAAAAAGTCAGGGAGCGTAGGAAAACAAAGCTCTTTCCAATGGAAAATAGAGAATTGTTATTTAAAAAAAAAAAAAACGAGACTAAGAATGAAATAAAATTTACAGCAACCCACCTGTTTGGTTTGAAAACAAACTTTTCACGGTCTCTCCTCAAACTTTTCCCTTGAGTTAAAAAGCAAAGCTGCCGTGTTAATCCTCCTGTTTATTGATTTATGATCCCGAGGAAACCAAATCTTTTAATAACTCAATTATCAGATAAACGTCTGAGGTACCCCGCCAACACAAGTAGTCGGGCCGGGAAAGTACAGGGAAGCAGGAAAATGCCTTCCAGCGGGAAGCTGAGTTTAGTTTTTGGGGGACCTCAGCCCTCAGCACTGATAGGAGCCACTGAGCAATGGATATTTCCCTCTGGGACCAGCACTAGGCTAGGGGGAAGAAGATAAGGACACACTCCTGTGCCATGTTTTATTCCTGTTTGCATTTAAATCAGAAACCTCGTGGATTTTGTCTCCATCCTTTGGGGAGCAAAGGGGGGCATCCCACTGAAATCAATGGGAATTTTAATTTGGCTTTATTTGCCTGAGCGAAGCATAGCCTGGCATTTGCAGTCTGTCTCTTCCAGGTAGAAGGCATGAGAGGCAGATCCAAAGTTGCCAGTAGTCAACTGAAACCCTTCCCTCAACCTTCTCAAGGTTTAGGTCCTGATCCAGGTGACCAAACCTGTGCCTAGGGGAGATTGCAGCAGCGGCAGCAGGATCAGGCCCTCACACCTGCGTGCGCACGTGCACATGCGTGTGCAGGTCTTTCCCCAAGAAGTTGCAAGCGGTTCCCTCTCCTCATTAACTCACAGTGGTGGTGGGACAGTGTCTTCTGGAGTTAAAAGGAGCATCCCCAACATCTCCCCAAAGAGAAGGAAGGACCATCCCCAACATCCCCCCAAAGCCTTCAGCTGGAAGCTCTGGGGTGGGAGGGAGCAGGTCCCCCTGTCCCTGCACGCGCAGCTGGGGAGGTGGAAGACTGAGAGCTGACTTGGGGTCTCCCCACACCCAGGAGCCCCACTGGGTGATTGCTGGAGGGCTGGGCCCGTGGGCTCCTCACAAAGGCTTTTCGCAGAGGGCAGGCAGAGCAACGTCCAACACTTTGTGCTCGGCTTCAATAAACAGAATAGTCTCATCAGGAGCTGTGCTTTCAGGTGGCGCCATTCATTCCTCCCCAGATACACACACACGCACCCCTTCCTTTCCCTGTATGTCACTGCTGGGGCATGCCCTGCACTGGAGCTTGGACTGTCCTTCCCCAGGGGCCTGCTGAAACTGGGGGTGGTTGGGAAGGGGTGGGCTGTGGAGGACCAGGGGCTGCCTGGGGGTTGCTCTTCAATCTAGGGGTCCCCAACAGGCTGGTGGGGGATCCATGAGGTCTACGTCACCCAGAGATCCACACCTCTGGTGACAACCGCAAGGGTGTGCCGATTACCAAACCCACTGCCAGGGTCAAAGACGACCTCCAGCTCATCCCAGCAGCCCATGGAGAAGGCTGTCTGCCTCGGTTTCCCCCTTTTCTCACGTGAGGGTCCCCACGGCGCTCTGCCCCAGAAGGACCAAAGGAACACGAATGAGGAGCAGCTCCAGAGGAGCCAGCACTCCCTGGGCCTGGATGATTCCTGGGTTTCTATTGCCGCACACGTACCCAGCTCAGGTAGGGAACAAGAGCCAAGACCTTCGTTTGCTGCATGAAGGTTTGAAAAACAGAGCAGGCCCTCAGCTGTAGCCATTTCTCAGAGAGCCAAGGACACTAAGGGTGATGATCAAGAGGCTTATTTGCTTTTCTGTGTTTTAAGATAAATTTGTTGGGGGATGGGGCAAATATTGCTGCATTATTTCTCCCCCACCATCTACTTTGAAAGGTATCTAGAAACTAAAACAAGGCTAATGTTTCTCTTTTGTCTCTCCCTCTTTTTTCTGAGTTCAGATGTGCCTGCTTGGGTGGGTGGGATTGAGTGCTGCAGCTTTAACATGGAACGGGGGGGGGGGGGGGGGGGGCACACGGAACAGGACTGACCCCACTGGACTTTTGCCAGCCACTCCAGGAGTTTTACCCACACCCAGTAACTGTTCTGACATAAGCAAAAAGATGTGTTAGTGCACGAACCCTACCCCACTGAGAAACACATGCAATTACCCAATACGGCAGAATCCAAACAGAAATTCATATCCTTACACTTCAGCATTGTTTTTACCATAGAAAACAAAGAAATGTATGTTAAAAATAAAAAAGGAAAGGAAAGAAATCAGACTTCCACTTTGCCCCCCCCCCAAATCATATGCATAAGACATCCTGTCACACACCGAAACACCAAGAAAAACATTGGAGTTAAGAAGTTTTTTCCCCCCTACCACACCGACTTGTTCTAAAGCAAGAGTCACAAGACATTTTTTTTTTAAAGCTTTCTAAAAGAAACAGATTTCCTCAGACTGAGCTCAGAAATCAGGATATTCCCTGGCAAGCCCTCCCCACTCCCATCACGAGGAGCCAGCTCACATGGCAACCCTTTCCTCCCTGGGTACAAGACCCTAGTGCCAAGCAAGCGTGGTGACATTCAACACAGCTCTTATTTTCTTTGCAATATTACACCTCGATTTCAACTTGTATTTTTATCTCATTCAAATTATTCCCTTTGAGCTTCTTTAAAGAAGTGCACCTACAGAATTCGGAAACAACTGGCTTTGATTTGAAAAAGCAAAAAAAAAAAAAGGAAAAAAAAAAAAGAAAAGTATCAGAATATCAGAATTGTGGATTTTTTTTCTCTGTACCTGATATATTGTGTAGGGATCTCTAGTCCTCTTTGAAGAAGCTCATAAGCCAAGCGGGCAAAGCTTTAGGAAACAGAAGAAAATAAAATAGTGCATACTCCTGAGAAAGAATTACATACTCATATCACTCATTTTTGTTGCTGTTAACAGTTCTTTAAAAATGGGGGAAGATATCTCACACACACACTACTCAAGGAAACTAAGGACTGAAACATTGGCATAGTTAGGAATATAAAACTCCCTAGAGAAAAAGAGGAGATCTCAGAAAATTAAGAAATCAGATAGTGCGGACACTTTACCAGACCTTACTTTCAAATTTTGCAACCCATTATAGACAAGGCATTTTACCATCAGAGGCAAGTACTAAATTACAAAGGTATGTTTGCATGCATGAATATGTGTGGTCATACACACATATTAAATATATACATGTATATATTCGTATATATACATATATATACACAAACATACATCGGTTACACACGCACCCCTATCAAGTTACGTGTGTGCATACGCATATGCACACACGTACGCACGCACGCACCCATACACACCTGTAAACGCTGGTAATCTAAACAGAGAGTCTGTCTAGACCAGGAAAAACAGAAAAAAATGTTCTTAAAAAATAGAGTTTGCTAATTCGACTGAGCTACGACAGCTTGGAACTTCCCATCTAATGGCATCTCATGTTAAGACACTGCCATGAACGCAGCTTGAACTGGCTGGTGGTGATGACTTCGTGAGAGGTCTGCGCGCTCGCCACCCCTCCCTTCCTAGTCTAGACAGAACTAGGGTGGTGAGATGAGGTGGGAAGAGTTGGGGGGCGGGATGAGGCGATGGGGTTGCTCAGAAAGGAATGCTCTGGAAGATCGTTTTAGCTAGGGTGGAGACAGGACGTCGTTCAACAAAAAAAAAAAAAAGAAGAAAATAAAAAGAACAGCAAGACAGACCGTGCAGCTCAAGAAATCAAAGCACTGACACCAAAAATGTTTCTCCGATTTCTTCCAATAAGTTATTCATTTCTTTCTTTTATTATTATTATTAATTATTATTATATTCCCCTCCCCCCCCGATCATTATTTAAAAAATGTGAAAGAACAGAAGTGGGAAAAAAAATCCTGGCGGTTGTCTTCACATGTTCCTGGCAAGAGACTCTGAACCACTGGTCTTGCGCCATTGTGCTCCTCTGATCTTAAATTAT
The DNA here is from genome assembly GCF_949628215.1 of Phalacrocorax aristotelis. Classification (NCBI taxonomy): domain Eukaryota; kingdom Metazoa; phylum Chordata; class Aves; order Suliformes; family Phalacrocoracidae; genus Phalacrocorax; species Phalacrocorax aristotelis. Next base: position 5,075,257 of record NC_134278.1, read on the forward strand.
TGTCTTTCTTTTATTATTATTATTATTTTATTATTATTATTATTTTGTCCTACCTAATAGAATTCTTCCAAAGCCCAATCCAGTATTTTTAAAGCTAAAATTAAGACGGATTTGTTTTAAAAGATTATCTCTCTTTTTTCTCCTTTTATTTATTTAACTTTTTTCTTTTCCTTTCTTTTTTTTTTTTCCTCTCTCTCTCTCTCTCATTTTCTGTGTTTCTCTTCCTTGTCTCCAGTTTTACTACCTGGTCCTTCGCCAGATGTGTGCCTGTTAGCAGTGTTGTTGTTCAAGAACATCTTGTCCATGCCCTTGAGAGCTTCAGTCAGGTAGTTTTGAAGGGCCGTGAGGGCAGCGCAGATAGCGGGGGCCCCAAAGCCGTGGGTGATGAGGCTGAAGTGAGTCAAGCAGCTCTGAATGCCCGGTTCCAAAATAGGGGTGGGCCGGCTGTTTCCAATGGGCGTCCTGTCCTGGGCCAAGAGATCTGTAAATTCTTTACAAAGTTGCCTGCATGGAAGAGAGAAAGGCAAAGAGAGGAAGAGAGAGAGAGAAAAGCTGAGGTTAGGCTCATCGCACACATCTCCGAGACAAGCAAGGTTGAAGGAAGGAACAGATTCAGGCCAAAGCTGGTCCCAAGACTCAGATGGGACCTTTCTGCCCCTTTCCTTTCCCCCAACAGCACTTGGGAACAGGCCATGGCAAGCCAGCAGCTCCCTGCTCAGGATGACGTTCTTCGGGAAGGGAGGTTTCTGCAATTGCAGGATAACACCAGGTTTGGAGATAGAAAGATAACCAGGCTGAAAGGGAGATGTGCCATGGGTCTGCCTCGTCTTCCTGGAGGCCTGGCCCTCCTGCCAGTGCTGTTCCTGGAGGAAAGCGCAACCATGCACCGAGCGCTACCGGGTGGCCCAGGGACATGGTGGAGGGAAGGGCCAAAACAGAGCCTCCTCTGAGACTGCTCAGGCTGGGCCACCTGCTCAAGAAAGATCAGGACTTTGCGACTCCATGCTGGCTTAGTCATTGCATGAGGAGCAAAGCTAACATTCCCTCTTTTATTTTTGGGGGGTGGCATCCGAATTAACACATCAGAGTTGGCATCTGGCTCTTGTTTCTTTGCCCACGCCTTTGAAAATTCAGGTTTGATTTTTATAATGAATTCCCCCCACCCCACTTTCTTTTGCATTGCTGTAGTCCAAAAGGCCTTCAAGTCAACAGGTGCCCGGGCAACGTAGAAACCCTGGGAGCCAATGGGGTTCCCAAAGGAATAATTTCTTTGAGACACACGCCTATCCAGGGACTGGAGAAAAAAGGGCCAGAACTTAAAAAAAAAAAAAAAAAAAAAAAAAAAAAAAAGAAGGAAAAAAGAAACCCTTAAAAAAAGGCATTCAGCTCTCATCCTCTGAAATTCCCAGTGGCGTAAAGGTTTCGGAGGGTGGGGAAAGATAAAGGTCTACTTCTATGTGTATTATCCATTAAGAAAGTGCAAGAGAGGAAACTTTGAATTTGGAGAACAAACAGTAATGAGTCCAACATTTTACATCTTCAAAGAGCAAAGCAGAGTCTGTGAGCAATTAAAGTTCTGGGACATTAATATCTTCTGACCCTGCAGAAAAGGGCAATCAAATTCCAATCACGTCTAAAAAACATCTGGACAAATTTGAGCAAATGATTTTTCAACCCTCCATATATTTCTTTAAATTACACTGTCATCGGAGGCAAGCCACATCCCAGAGCATGAAATAAATGAGAGCTGTTTGGGCTGGTATATTTTTTTCTTTTTCTTTCTTTGTGTTTTTTTTTTTTTTTAATTCCTTCTTCACTGGATAAATGGAGACGTGTGGAGACACACAGCACCCACCGCCGGGGACCCGAGCAAACCGTGAAGCACCCAGTTAGTAGCCTGGGAGGCACAGCCAAGTGTAAATCGTCTGATACAGCCCATCCACCAGGAAAGTCCCGGGGGAGAGAGAGGAGCTGGGGGGACCAAACCGAGGATCATTAGCAGTGCGTGGTGGTGGGTGTTTTATTTTGTTTCTTCTTTTTTCTGTTCTAATATTATTATATTAAACCGTATGAAAAAGGCATTGCAACTTGGTATCAGACAAACAGGGGTGTGTGAGCAGCAGGATGGACAGACAGACAAGCTGTGGAAGCAAAATATAGACGAATTTTCTTTTTGGTCCCCTTTCCATAAAGATTTATGGACTGGGGGTGGCTTGGAAATGATGCACGGTAGCTGGGGGACAGTCGCCTACATCCTCTGTAGGGACAGCAGCCCCACTGCGGAGGGACGCAGAGGCTATAGGGCCTGCCCTGCCCCTGGGGCGATAAGAGCATCCTTCCTCCCCGCGGGGCCGGTATCATTTGGGGACTGGAAACTCTGCTTTCAAAAGGCGGTCAGAGGAAGGGTTTAAGGAGGAGGAGGATTTTCTCGGGGGAGGACAGAAAGCGGGGGTCGGGGGGAGCCAACTTCGCACTCACTTTGTAGCAAGCAGCATGTTTTTCCTGGAGTGGAGGTCGCTGGGGTCCGTGTGCTGTCTGTTCAGGTACTCAGAAACAGCTTTGGCTGGGAACTCCGTTTCGCAGATGTACCCAAAATCCCGAGCTAAATGAACGGCCTCACCTGGAGGGGATGAGAAGGGGCATTAACACCTCCGGGCACCGCCGGCCCCGGGCTGGGCTGGCTCCCACCCGCCGGGCACCGTGGGCTGCCGCCCACCGCTCCCTCCGGGACAGACCGACTCCCTCGGGCCGTGTTTAGAAACCTTATAACATTCCCTGCACCTTCGGGACGGGCTCCAGATACGTGTTTTTTTCCCTCCGCAAGCCCTGTTTTGGGCGTAGAAGTAACTTTATGGGACAGATTTTCAGCTGATGAGGTTTGTCTTTGCTGCAAGACAGTTGTGGTGGTACCTGCCCATGGGACTGACTGACAGAACTGTGGGAAAAGTACACACCCATGTACATACACACATCACATACACACACACACACTTTCAAATGAACTGGGCCAAAAAAACCGCGAAGGGAAACTTAAATCCCCAAAAACAGGAGGATCCAAACTTCCCTTAGAGCAAAGAAACCATTCCTGTTTCAATACACCAGGACGCCGTCCAAAATGTTACAGATGTGGACGTACTGTTACTATTAATGTCGATATTAATGTTAATTCTTTGTGGGACATTATATACACGCTTGTTTAGAGACACGCCCAGAGCACTGGCATCGTTATCGCGATTATCGCCACATCTGTACGATGATGGAGGTAACCACATTTCGTCCGATGGGAATTACTAATTTGCTTTCTTAACTGACCATCATGCAACAGGAACCCCTCTCTGCTCGGTGGATGGATAGCAACTAATGGCAATCTCTTCTGCGGGAAAAAAAAAAAAAAAAATTATTATTCTAATTCTAATCGTCACTTTTCCTGCCTGCCTGGTTTCAGGTTTCTTGCCTCCAGAGGTTCGTGTCATCCAACTCCTACTGATGTACTTTATGCCACAAGAAGACAGTAGCTGCAGAAAGGAGGAAAAGAGGAGGAGGAAAAAAAAAACCTCCGACTCTAGGGGGATTCCACCAGATTATAGCTCAGCCCCTCTAGAATAAGGCATTAAACCCTTTAAAGCACCGCCTGAGGGACCAGGGGGGAAGATTTCCAACACGCAAAACAGATATGTCTAATAACTCCAGGACCACATTATTTTTAACGATCAGGAGTTGCTTTCCAACGTCATCTTTTTGCTTTCCAAGGCTTCTCGCTGATCCCCGAACCGCCCGATGAAAGCCAGGGCGGCCGGCGGAGCCCGGGGAGTCCCCGCCGCCGTCACCCCGCGCCGGGAAGGGTCGCCCCGGGCACCCCCCGGGTAACCCCGGCCGGAGCGACACAAGAGCAGCAACGCTAAAGCCTGGCTGGTGGCAGAAAAGAAGATAAATCTCTTGCAGGCGCAGCTTTTTCCAAAAGGAGGGAGCTCTCTCAAGGCAGCCTGTTGGTTTGTAAGGAAATCGGGGGAGGGGAGGAGGGTCATGCACACCTTGCTGCGCACCTGCCACACGTTTTAGCACCACCGCACAACCTCACGAGCTTTTTGAACCTCAAACCAGCTTCGGGGAGAGGCTGGTTTTGCTGTGAGCAGCGTGCACCGGTTTTCCCACACGCAGTGGGGGGGCAGCCACACCGACACCCCCCCCACCCTCCCCTCCTAAAGCGCAGCTGTCACACCCGCAGTGCTTCACGCCTCCTATAGCGCGACCCTACACCCGCACCCTCCGCTGTGCTTTGCACGCTCGGCTTAATCCATAGGCGGGTACCAGGAGGAGCTCGTTTCTACCAGCCCCCGCGTTTTTTGCGAGCCTGCCTTCAGCCCCGCACGCGGTGAGGTCTTATCGCTCACATAACTCCATCAAAAGAGTTGAAAAGTTAATATCTAGCGCAAATGTTTATGCACGCTTATATGCAGAAGAGATAAGTGGATTATTTATACGCCTCTCGGTGTGTATGTGTAATGCAGATACATATAATTCATAATCGCATCCATACTATTCCCGTTATGTTTTTTGGAGACGGTCCAACTTCCCTTAGCATAAGCACGCACGTATCCTAGTGGCTCTAAATCTCACTTTTCAATACGGTAACGATAAATCAAAGAAACACGCCAAGCACCACAACGACATTAGTTTGACTTGAAACCGGGTGCACCTTCAGGCTTCCCTTCCCTCTCTCCTGCCTTAGGAACGGCTTGTCTTTGTTCAGGTCTAGCCACCTTAAGGGAAACCGCGCCCTGTGCCTCTTCAATTGATCTGATTTCTTTAAAAAAATATAAATTCTCTATAATTTTTCCTCACTGAGCGTCCTGCAGTGGCCATAAATAAGCTCGGGAGGATGGAGCAGGCGTGGAGGCGGAGAGCACAGGCTGGAAATTAATAGCGATGGGACTGCCCTGCAGAATCACCCCCATACACACACACATACACGCACATATACATACACACACACACAACCTCATTCTTGCCACCAAGAGGGATCAATGACCCTCCAGCCGGTGACTTCATTTTTGGGGATGGGATCTTCAACCGTGCCGGTGTTCATCCTAACCCGCCCTGAATTTCACCTCTGCAAGGTTTTCCCACCTGATCCCGAAAGTTGTTTTGGTTTTTTTATTTTATATTTTTTTTGTTCGTACAGTGTCAGACAGGAGTTCAGAGCAGGCAGGGGTGTGAAGGGAGCTGCGACCCTCGGCTTACCTTCCACCAGGGAGGTGAGTAAAGTGACATTTGCGGCCTTACGCCTGCCGGCTGGTAAATTCAAACCGATTTTTTCTAGCCTTTCTCGCAAAGATCTCCCCCCGTTTTTCGATTTGGCTCTAGAATTGCAAAGAAATTAACATCGTGATTAACCCCGCAGCGTTCCTGGAAGAAACGTTTTAGTCTGTGCAGTCAGTGGATCCTGGGAGGGTTTTCGCTGGACGTTAAGGACTTTGGGTACGTTGATTTCTGCTCGGGTTTGTTGAGATTTGCTTAATTTCTCCCAGGGGTGGGAGTGGGGATGAACCCACTTTTCTCCCTGTTCATCCAGGGAAATCAAATAACGCCAGGTGGCAATAATTAACGGTCAGGGTTCTGATCTAGAGAGCAAATGGGTTCCTACTGTATGACACTAACTCGTATTAAGATGGAGCGAGGAGATAAGCAGAAAGGTAGAGGAGGAGAATTAAATCCTCAGTTATTCCAGGAAAGAGCCAGAATGGGAAGAACTGGGGTGGGGGAGGAAGGAATCTGAAAGGCTCGAAGGAAGAATGTGTGTGCCTGTGGATAAAGAGAAAAGGAGGAAAATATTTATTAAGCCATTTCGTGCGGGTGTGAGTGTGTTCTTGCGCGGAAAGGCGATGCTGAGAGGAAGAGCTCACCTGAAGGCAGGGTGCGTTATACAGGGGGAATTGATTGCCTGAAGGAAGATTTGAATATCTGTCGGAGGTTACTGATAAGGACAATAAAAGGATGAGTGAGCTATAGGTGGGAAATACAGAGCTATTTTTTGAACGCCTATACATATGTAAACCCCCAGGGATGAAATCTTGCCGCCTGCGAAATCAGGGAGAGTTTTAGCACCTCAGACCAGCGTCTATCCCGAAAACCTCTTAGTTCCTACTTAAAATTTGTTTAAGAATTAGCAGTCACGCTTAGCGAAAGGAAACCAGAAACAACAGAGAAGCCAGACTGGCTTCCCTCTATTTTATATCAAAGCAAATAGTGCTAGATGGCACAACTGCAAGAGAGCAGCTTTCTGTATTTCCTCTGCTCTGAACCAAAAGCTTGTCTAAAATTTACATTCAAGATAGGAACAGAAGTCAGCAGCCGCCAATGATTATGGCTTAGGCCATCTCCAAATATCCACTGAAGTTCAATAATAATGTTTCTTTACCTTGATAATTATATTTTCTACAGTGCTTCTCTCAGATGTTCTCCCTGCTCCATTTGGAGTCGTAGAGAATGAGCAGGCAGGTTAGCATCTGTAAGTAAAAATCTCTGCTGCTCTCACTGGCAAGGATCACAGCTGAACATTGATTACAGACATTCACGTGGAACAGCATCTATTTTGGGAGATCCTAATTCTCACGTGTATTTTTGGGTGACTGACTGCATGTAGCAAGACTTTCCCCCTCCTCTCCAGACACGGAGCTGGAGCCCCTGACATCATCACAGAATTTTTTGCACGGAGAAAAAAAAAAAAAAAAAAAAAAAAAAACAAAAAAACACCCCCCAGAAAAACAACCCCCAAACAACAACTACATTTTAAAACACTGTAGAGGCAACGTTGCCCAACTGCTGCTACAGGATTTGGCAAGATATTTCCTCCTCTAAGATTAGCAGCTTTTAAACACGATCTGAAGTTTATTCAGGGCCAAATTAATTGATTTTGTTTCTGTCTCAGAGTTATGCTTTATCATCCAGTCTGGTGTATACCTCACATGTAGAAAATGAAGTCTTACCCCCTCTCAGCTTTGCACTGGCTTGAGTGAACTGGTTTTCCACACCATAGGATGACTTCTTCCCTGTTCTGACCAGAGATAAAGCCCTAGCTCACCTTTCTTATGGACAAGTCATACTGACAATTCACAGTCCGTCAGTCACTGTCAAGAAGACACAGGCCTTACTCCTGTTAGGCTTTCCAGCTGATGACTTCGGAGCTTAAATCCTTGTTTACCTAATGCACAGCCTCTCACTTGATATGAGAGAGTGACAACCAGGCCTCCAGGTCATCCCTTGCTCTTCTTTTTCCTCATCAGTAATGCCAACTATTTTGAGGTCTTCAGCAAAACCCACCAGGACTTTGGTGGGCGATTTGCTCAGATGTTAAACAGCAAAGCCTCTAGACCAACTGTGAGTAATTCCTCTGGCAACGTTCTCTAGATGAAGCATTAAGTTTCTGACTTTCAAAGCTATCTGCTGATGGCTTTTCTTTAGTCAGGTACTTACCTGCCTTACAGGTTGCCTATTAATCCCCTGCCAATTTCAATAAGGTCCTGTGTGACAACGTGTTAATTGCCTTATCATTATGGCCATATAGAGGAAGCCTCATGGATTAATCTAGCAAATCCCTAGAAATACATCAGGTCCTGAAACACATCGAGCATCTAACTGCAACTTGCCCATAGGGCATTTTATTTTGTCCATTTGCTAAGAGAGAAGTGCGAGGAGAAGGAAAAGATAGAAAGTGTGTGCGTGTACCAGAGGGAAAAAACTTGTCTCCATTCCTTCATTTAGGGATGCTTTGATAGAAAATGTACAAGGCCAAATCTTTCTCTAGTCTCCACACATTCATCTCGATGTCTGAATACAGCATGTTTTCACCTTACCCTGAACGTTACGCACACATGCTATGACAGTAAGATCAAGGCATATTTGCCATCACCTTTACCATTGACCAAGTATTTCTGGTGCATGCATTGATGCCCACACATGGGCATGTTCATGCGCTCGGCCCAGCCTCTTACCTTCTAAGTACTCCTCCTAGGAGGGATGCATTCAGACACTCTGGAGGAGAAAGGCGTCTTTGAACTTCTCCCACAGTTACTTTATACTTCGAAGTTGAACTAAGCAAAGACAAGCGGCCAGGTACAGAGCAAAACACCTCTCCGGTATTGACTGAAATTCCACCCAGGAAGCCATCTTTATTCATCATCAAAGAAGTAACAGATTTTGGAGGAACTGGAACTGGAGAAAGAGAAGGGGAAGAGGGGAGAGAGAAACCATCATGCCACGAAGGAGTACAGGGTAGCCACAGTCTCTCTGACATGCACAGAACAGCAAAATGAAAGGGAATTTTGAATCTCTGGCTACCTCCAGCAACCTAAAGGGTGCTGCTCCCCCAACCTCTAGGAAACTGCTCCATGAATGATGGATGGAGAGAAGGGTGGTGCAGTACAGCCTCTATGCAGGGTTTGATCATTGGGAAATAAAATACATATTGGCAAGCACCTGGCAACTTTCGGGTTTGAGCCTGTGTCTCACCCAGAGCCCCCCGATGCCTTTTGTACAATGGACAGCGCCTTTCTGGAGGGGAAAAAAAAAGGAAAATTTACTTTTTTTTGCTAATGTTTCCATTACTGCTAAGCTGAGCCAGGAATAAATTCACTACACGAAGGGAATTGCTGTCTTAAATAAGTATCAAGGCTGGAGGATACAGGAACCAGAAGACAGCTCTGTTATTGCTTTGTGTTTTTATTAAGTCTGGTTTATGAAATAAAATGAGTCTTTTCCTTCAGAAAAATGAACAGCGGGAAAAAAAAAATCTGGTCTAACCATGGCATTCGCCACCTTGATCATATTGTGCTATCCGTGAAGGAGCAGGAACTCTCCCGCCCCTAAATAAAGCTGATCTAGTTACTGTAACACATATTTAAAGGCAGTTATGGGGGAAATAAACCAAAACAGAACAATAAAGCAAAACTAAACAAAAAACATGTTATTCTGTCCACGATAAACCGAAATATTTCTTTTCTCTGAGAAACTAGTGAGGTTATTTTAAGAGTAACCAAGGGGATTACAACAAACAAATTCCTATAATAGCAACCAGACACACTCAGAAATAAACAAACAACAACAACAACAACAAATTGGCTAAACTGAAAATGAGAGCAATTCCCCCGTGCCATGAATTGTGTTTACAAATGAACTTAAAGAGCTCCCTCATAATTGTAACTGTTATGATTTACAGCAGGTGCTCTAATCAATCAACCAATCACTTTAATTTATAGGGAGCCTCGCTGCATTTTCCCAGTTGTTTCATTTCTGCAAGTAATTGATAACAAACCATACTTAAGGTATGTTTTATGCAGGAGTTAATAAGAGCTGACAGCTGCTACTGCTGCTTCCTCTCGGAACCGCGGCAACACGCGTTTCCTTATAGAAAATATACTCCGAAATTGGGGGTTTGCTGGTGGTAGAGGCCGGGCATGTGGGCATGTTTCAGAGGAGAAGACTAATTGATTACACACCCTCGTGGAGCAGATACTGCTTCACAGGCTCCCATTTCCACTCAATCAATTGCAAAACCAATTCGGCAAATAATAGGGTTCTATTATGCACATATGCCAGCTATTTAGGTAGTTATAATACATGTCAGTTAAGTCATAAAAACCTTGTTTATTTGCAACATATCTGGAGAATCAAACCATTAGGGTTGAGGGGATATTTAAGTCGTCTGGAGCTGCTAAACAATAAGATCGGGTATCCTAATATATTACCAAGTGCTAACTACTGGGCAATTGCCAATTTTATAACCTCAGTGTATGGAATAGACACAACCGTGTTCCACTGTTTTTATTACAGATCATTTCCTACTGCCAGACCAGACCCCCACAATAAAAGCTCTATAACAGCTAAAAACCAAAAGGCATGTCGATTTTAGATATACATATTGCTTCATACGCCTTGTATATAGTCTCCAGTATAAACAAATTATTTTGAGTGGCTTTACTCCAGGGAATCGGAAAGTGAAATGGATTCCTATTTCTCTATTATTTTTAGTTAGGCACTTTATGCAGCTCATAAAGGCGGTTTCAAATAGTTTGAGAACGGCACAGGAACAGTTATAAAAGAGTTAGGGGCCCGCTCCTGCTTTCGTTGCTATTAGTAGGATTTTTGCCATTGAGTCTATGGGAAGGGACTCGTTTGGGCTATCAGAGGTAGTACTGGCAGACTGGAAAAACAGTCTCTCTCTCTCTTCTCCAATTATACATAGATATATCAGTTATTTAATGTACAATGTTGTGCAATGTCATTCAAGGGAAGCATCAAGAAAAAGGTGGGTTTTTGTTGGTTTATTATTTTTTTTAAAGAGAAATTAAAATAGTGCCACCAGACCCATTTTTCATGACTGGCATTTTTTTTTTTCCTTCGGACAAACACATGGGCTCAGTGGCTCGAGTACACCTTTACAGTGGCTATATTTAGTGACCAGTTTATCAGGTCACTGTCCAGTGAACTGAGAAATTAAACAAGAGGCAGCAATTCCACGAACATCTGATCTTAGTCCAAAGTCACTAAAGAGAGAGGGACCCGTGCAATGCCGAAATGTACCTCACCCCACTCGCTTTGGCCTTTTGGAGCACTCATTACATTATAGCCTTTGAAATATGGATTTTCACGTGCTCAGTATTTTTTTTTTTCCCTTGCAAATTGCTTTTGGGAAGCAGGCTGGCTCCTTTCCCAGCTATGCTGAGAGCTCCTCAGCTTTTGTTCCTACCAGGGCCTCCCCGAAAAAGGACCCTATGAACACACCCGTCAGTTGGAGACTAATAACTCTACACCCATTTTAGAGGCTTACCAGGCGGTGTAAGCATATCTATTGCAATTTCATAGCTTCAGAGAGATGTATTCTATCTAGACTCTATATCTTCTGTAAATTACCTAATGCTCCCTCAAAAAAGTGTTTGCCGTGGAATGAATTATCTCTATCTATATCATATCTATATGTCTATCACGGCTATAGCTTTCCAGATATAGCCTCGGCTTTACCAGGGATAATATAACGTGGAGGACTTCGGGGGTAAAGCGATATACATGTCCGTGTGTGCAGCCGCATGTGTCAAATCCCTGCCCGTATGTAAATAAACTGTAAGGCACGGGGTATTTTTAGTCGATGTCAACTTTCCCAGTTGCTTAGGGATTGCCATAACTGCTGCAATCATGCAAAACATCACACGGGGACACGCAGCGTCCCCGCCACTTCTGCTTCAGCGTTATCCCATTTAGTTCTTGTTATCCCCAGCAGAAACTATTCGATTTTCTTTCACTCCCAAACTCTATTTGCTGTGTGTACGTGAGCGTTCACAAATTCATAATTCCCCCTTCCAAAATCTGTGCCTTCTCTTTTTTTTCCTCTTTATTTCTCTCTCCCTTCTCTCTCTGTTTTTTTCCTCTCCTTTCTCCTTCTCTATCCCTTTCTTTATCTTCCTCTTTCTTCTCTCTTTCTCCTCCTGTGGTTACTTCCAGCCTCTTTGTCATTTCTCCCCCTTCCATTTCTCTTCGGCTTATCAATAAACCGGGAGAGCAACAGTAGCCGCTTGATTTGTTAGTAATTATAAGCATACTGTTCCTGCAAACGGGATCTCTAGATGAGTGAGATCGCTTTAAAACGACAGCAGGAAATGGTGGGGAAATGGAGCATGGCGAAACTCAGCGTGAAGCTTTCACTTCTTTACATGTTTACAATTTTCTGTGCATACATTAAGTCTTACGGGTTTTTTTTTTTCAGTTGAGGTTTTTTTTTTTTGTAGTAGTGGTGGTTCTCTGTTGGGTGGCTCTCCACCCACGCCTGAAAAGGCGCACAAATGCACACGGACAAGAGAAAATGGGGGGGAAAGGGGCATTTCAGCAACACTAAAAATGAACTAATGGATAGAATTATGTCTTGAAAATAGCTGAGTAACGAGGTTCTAAGCTAAGGATATCGCTGCAATAACCTGGTGAGTGATATGGTAGTCAATCAATCAATTAATCAGAGGAAATATTTGTTATATTTGTTACCAACAAATGTCATGGACAAACTAATTACTAATCAGCTACCGAAAAGCCTTCAGATCTTGTTATCTGCCTGATAACAAGTACTGTGAACAGAGTAAAAAGTTCTTTGCTCCTTACAACAGGACTTTGCTGTTAATGATGATTTGGTCTGACTTCGTAGCCAAACCTAGAATGTCTAGGGACAACGTCTTACTTGTTGTCACTAAAAGGTCCGCTTCTTATTTTAATTTTGATGAATAAATACAGAAAGTGTGTGTTCATGTTCCCTTCCCTCCTGTCCCTCTCGTCTCCTCCTCTTCCCCCCTCCCTCTCCTCTACAGCAGTCCCTTTCCCCTGAAAGCTGGCGCTAACTTTCAACGTGAGATGTCTTCCGTCGAGATTGTTTTGCATTCAGTTCAAGCGGATCATAAGGTTCAGTGGGTAATCCATGAAAAAGCACGAAACTGAGTGGCAGCGAAGCAACATCTCCGATTCCCAGATCTATCACCTGAAAAGCTGAGGCCAGAGTGGTTTTCAGTTAATCATTTATCCAGATACTTCAGGAAGGGGTGGGCGGGAATCTTATCCTGCACTATTAAGAGTTTTGCTTTTTTTTTTTAATGGTGACACCTCCTTTCATACCTCTCTTTAAAATAATATAAACAATAGAGCGTGTTTGCAAGGAGACAATGAATCAGGGCGGTAGGGGTAAAATGGCCTTTCGTGCTAAATCAGATGCGAGTGTGCAGACGGTCGTCAGATACAGCTGAAAGTAAATAAACACATCAGGATAATTTTAAGGTCACTGGCTGTGCCCCAGAGTCACAAAAAATTAACTTGGCAGTCGGGCCACGCAAGATTTTGCAAGAGGGCCACTTCTTTCGCCATAGACGGTGCCAAGCGAATTTCAGATGAGCAGGTGACAAGGGGACCCGATCTTTTCTTCTTGACACACGGAAAACCTTCCCTTCATTGCGGCAGAGATCGAGGGAAAGGCCTCAAAACGTGCAGCCGGTAAGCTCTTAAAGCCAAGTTAAATCTGGTATTAATGCTCTTGGTGATTATTATCATCTTGATGATTTATCTGGCTCCCTCCCTCCTACTTCAACCACCCAAATCTTAATGGAACTAGGAGTTAACGATGATTTTTTAATGTCTCGTTGGATTTTTAGACTCTTAATGTACCGCATCCTTCTCATTATTAGTTTATTGATTGTTCATTGACCAGCCCCCTTCAAATCGTATTAACCACCCTCTGCCACTTTAGATTAGGAGAGTTTAAAAAGCACCTTTCATTATTTCACCGCCACCACCACCACCACAGTAGAGTTCAGCCTTGGTAGCTTAATGCTCGCTCTAATGGGGCAGCTAAGAGACGAGGGGCCACGGTCCCTGCCTATTGCATTAATAGCTCAAAGGGGGCTAATACAGAAAATTAGCCTTAAACGAGCTCTGGAGATCTCCAAATGAAAGAGCCATTTATCACGCTGGCTACCTTCACTCCACTCGTTTGCTCTCTCTACTGGGAACAACTCATTTCCTCTTAACTAAATTACTTCAGAAATGTCAAGTAAGCTCAGATAGCAAACATAACAAGAGACTGTGTATATGTAATCTATTGTGCGGGATCGATACGCGAGATAAATCGATAGCCCTGTATGAATCCCTATATAATTTCCTTAATATTTTTGGCAATCCTTTATGCAGAGACAGCTAATTCCCTCTTCAGGCTTGAAAGACCATAAAGAAACAAACACTTACAGCCTGGTTGATATAATTAAGTTTAGACTTCGAATCCGCATCATACTTTTTCCACTACATTATAATTAAAGCATTTTAGGCACCAAACTAGGGTTTGGTGAATTTGACCCCCTCCAATCCACGTCTAGCAAATATGTAGCACGGGGAATGTTCCTCTGCACAAGAATCAATCAATACCTATCTGCCTCTCGACGCCATCCGCCTGCAATAACGACTCAGAGAGTTTAAATAACTTATTTTTGTACTTCAAAGTGCATCCTCACAGCTACAAACTGCAGGGGACAAAGAGAAATTGATACTGAACCCTCTCTGTGTTGCTCCTTCTCTCGGCCTGATTAAATATTGTCTGCCACAAACGTGACCTACTGTTCATTACCCATTTCTCTTTCTCCGTACCCAGGAAACTCGCTGGGCAAAAAGAAACAGAGCTCACAATATTCCTTTATGCTGGAAAGTTTTTTTAGAGCTCAGCATTACATCTAAGGAAGAAAATATTCCTACAGTGACTTTAAAACAGCTGCAGAAGAATCTCAGGATCTTTTTTAGTAACCTAATTTCCAAAGTGCATATGTACCCTGTTCATCATGGATAAATCCAGGGTATATTCTGATGGCTGCAAACAGGAATCCCACCGATGTGGGGCTGCGTGTGCGGCAGCTGCTCGACCTGGGGCAGTGGCAGTGCCCATACACAGTCAGCACACCTAAATCTCTACCCAATATATCTAATTATTACCATTCACAGCTTAGCACCGCTCAGCATGCACGTTAAATGCCTCTGCCGTCCTCACCATCGGCAGGACGGAGGGAAGGGGGGTGCGGGTAAAAGAGTATTTTGGGCTGGGTGATCAGCAGAAGAATGCTCTGCGAAAGGAAAATGCGAGCACGGCCCAACGCTAGAAAAAGTCTCTCGACCACAAATCAAGCACCAATTAATCAAATACACCCGAGAGGAAACATCGTGTATGAGGTGTCAAGCGGGGGTGGGGAGGGGAGGGGAGGGGCGGGGAGGGGAGTGAGAGAAAAAAAAAAAAAAACAACAGAGAAAAATGCCACCAGAAGCCATCAGGTTACGGACCCTGAGCACAAACCCTGCTAAGCACTCAAACTGAGCAGAAACAGGAGAAACAACTGCTTTTTCTTTCTTTTTTTTTTTTTTTTTTTTTTTAAGGGAAGTAATTTTCTGTTTCTCAAAACCACCTTCTACTTTCCAACCTCTGATCATAAATGATGAAGCCAAATGGTCTTCAAGTTTTCATCTGTCCTCCCTCAAATAACTAGAACTTGATCGTATGGGAGAGAAAGAGAGAGACTGTACACGAGGATTTAAATTAAAAACCAATAAATACACGGAAGGACCTCATGCTGCCTTGAACACATTTTAAATAAACACCCTTCCTGTTATTTTGCTTTACATTGTAGAAGATCATCTCTATTAAAGCATTTGTGCGCCTTTAACAAATAATAAGGTCCTGGAGATAAGTGCTGGTGATAGTAAGCATAAGGGACGGCATTTCTAAGCCTCATCTCTGGTACTTAAAATTGAATCTAGAAATAGAAACTCCTTAGATAATTAAAGATAGCTTTCCCTACATTTGCAGCGTGTGATCTGTTTAATGTCTATCAGCATAACACAACACTAATCGCCAGGCATCTTCGAGTGACTGTCAGAGAAATGTAAAAAAATTAAGCAGCTGCAATACGCCCGAAATGAGTTATTGTAATTACATTTAATTAGTTTAATTAGTTAATTATTTTGCTTACAGCTGTACAAGAGACTGCAAACATTTGTTAATATCACATTCCCTTTAACAGTATGGGGTGATTCTGCAGTTACACTAAATCATGTGCGCATATGTAGGAAGATTTAAAAAATGGGCACGGGGAAGGGGGGATTCTTGGGGGAAGGGGGGAAGGAGGTCGGGGCTGCCTTTCCACAGGCATTTGTTTCTCTTCCTTCCACGTCTGATTCGCCTGGGAAATGCATTTAAGCCCCAAGGGGAATCAACCCCCTTCCCCCATGAAAAGCCAAGGGGTCCCCATCGAGGACTGGGGGGGGGGAAAGGAGGAGGGGGCCCGTGGAAACGGCGTTAGAGCATGAGGTGCTCGATTCGAGAGCGTTTGTGTAATTAAACCCTTCGAAGGAGGGGGGAGGGGGGGCATCAACTTTTCCTTTCCCATCTCTTTCCTTTCCCCTTCGCTCTCTCTGCCGATCCAATCAACTCCTCGCCCTGCTGCCATACATGCCTGCTTCCCGGGTGAATTAATTGCCCCAAAGTGGAAATATATCATGAAGATATTGCTACACAGTAAAAGTTTGTCTAGCTTGTTGGAATAATCCATACCTTTTTTAATGACAGACTGGTCCAATAAGTTCATACCGCTGTTATTGGCATCTTCAACTGACTGTGGATATAAAAACATCACTATTCAAATTGACTGGATATTAAAGAAGCGCGTACATAAATCATGTCATCCCAAACTGGAGTTTCTGTTATTTCCATTTATATTAATTCACTAGGGGAGGAGGGATTTTTTATTATTATTATTGTTATTATTATTCCCCCAAATCGACAAAGAAATGAAATTCTTACAAATTATATGGTTT